>NW_006408664.1:5224949-5226557 GCF_000296735.1 Chrysochloris asiatica | reverse complement strand
CCCCCCCAACAAGATGGATTGGCCAGGTGGCAGCATCGATGGACTCAAATGTGGCAATAGTAGTGATGTTGGCCCAGGATCGGACATTGTTTCGTTCTGCTGTGCATAAGGTCGCTATGAGTCAGTGCCGACTCTACGGCACCTAACAACACAACAACACAACTATCATAGTGGTTACGAATCAGGCTGTGAACCTTGAGGTCAGCAGTTGGAAACTACCAGCTGTACCACGGGAGGAAGATGAGGCTTTCTGCTCCTGTAAAGATTTATAGCCTTGGAAACCCTGTACAGGGTTGACATGAGTCAGTTCTGATTCCACGGCACATGACCACCACAAGAAGGAAGACCTCAGAGTGACATGGGAACTTTAGACTTGGGTTCTCTGCACTGTGATGCTTCTACATCTAGGTGAAGATTGATTCTATGAAATATAGAGATCTGCCAGGAATGCTGGGCCTAAAGATGCTGAAAGGAGACTGTAAGGCCCAATTGCCCTATAGTAACCAATTTTTAAGAAAGGCTCAGGCTGAAAATTTTTATCATCAACAACTCCCTGGATGCAGAAACCTCCTTTCCCCTTTAACTCTGGCTAAACTTGGCTTCTGTAAAATTGCTTACACAAATTCCTCACATCTGAGTGGGCTCATCTGATAGGACGCTGCGGCCAGCTAGCCAAAGCTAACCTTGACACCCTAACAGCTCATACCCTACCCTTGGTTTGTAAAAGATAATGTCAGACTGCCTATGTATAAATACTCTTTGAAAAACTGGGTCAGGGCCACAGTTTTTCCCACTTTTAGGGAGGCTGTAGTTGCTAGCCAGCTAATAAAGGCTTCCTTGCTGATCCTGAGAGTCTTGAGTGGTCATCTGGGTAAATTGAGACACACCAAGACCAGACCAACAGAATTAGAGAAAGCCTTCCCTTGGAGCCCTAACTCTGAATTTGGACTAGTCTTCTAAACTATGAAAGAATATATTTCTGTTTGTTGAAACTAGCCACTTGTGGAATTTTTGTTATAGCAGCTCTAGTTAACTAAGATAGTCAGCTTCAAGACCCTTTCAAGCAATTCTCTTATTACAGCCTTTTCATGAAGAAATACTCTTTCAGACCAGTCTATACAAAAGACAGCTGTGCCCAAATCCTTTTCCTTAGAGTGTATTTCTTTCAAATCCTAAATTAATCATAGAGGAAAATGTCCTTCTAGTTTTATGGCTTCTAGTAATTAAAAAAGCTAGAGAGCAGTCGCTTGTCAGAGAAGCAAACATGGTTTCTCAGGTAGGCAGTTTGAATTTAAAAAAGTAAAATTCAGCAAGCACAGCATTCCACTTATTCATGCAGGTTTAGTCAAAAAAGGCTTTGTAAATTTCTCCTTTACACTAGAAAATCCTATAGGACAGTTCTAGTCTGTCAAATAGGGTTGATATCTCAAGCGAGCAAAGTTTTGCTAAAGGTAATACAGAAATGGCTACAATCATACATTGACAGAGAACTTCCAGAGGTTCAAGCTAGATTCAGAAGAGGCTGTGGAACGAGAGATATCATTGCTGATGTCCGATGGATCTTGGCTGAAAGCAGAGAATATCAGAAGGATGTTTACCTGTGCTTTA
>NW_006408664.1:5219865-5221209 GCF_000296735.1 Chrysochloris asiatica | reverse complement strand
AGGATTCCATCTAAGGTCCTATACTCTGCAAAGGCCCCACAAGAGGCCTATTTCACTGGGCAAGTTCTAGAACTTCTTTTAGGTATTCTAATCAGTTACAGGTTGAAGATGGGCTTATAAATTTTCTGTAATCATGTTTCCTGACATTCCGTTCTATCCCACTCAAGTGTCTATTTCACAATAGTAGGCAAGGGAAACCAATATTCATAAGGATGTCAGGCATCTTAGTACTATTTACCCTCTTCAAACTATGCCTAGATCCCTGTATCACAGAGTCCTGTTGTTCCAAGGTTGAGCACGCATCATTATTTACCTCTGTTCCACTTAGGCCATGCAAAACTGTCTTAGTGCTACCCTATCTACCTTGTTCTTCCACCTCCTCCCCCTTCTTGTATTGCCTTCCCCAACACCCGAACTATGATGTGTCTGCCCTTACCCTGTGCTCTACTGTCGTCTCCCTCCTCCTCCCCCTAAACTTCCACCCCCACCACACTGTTGTGGTTACCTTATATTCCATTAACTTTCCCCTCCATTTATGACAGTCTATTTTATCCTGTAATTTACCTGAACTTTCCACCACCTGGATCTCTATTCCTCTGTGTTTATCTTCTTTCACATTGTAATTGTTTTGATCATAGAATGACCTTCCAGATCCTCTGAATTTGTTCTTATAGTTTTATTCTATTCTTGACGCTTCCATTTGATGATTGAGTTCTGTGTGATGCTGTCACATATGTCAGTCTCTGGTTGTTGTCTGTTCTTGTTGGTTCTCAGTCCACAGAACTCCCTTTAGGATGTTTTTCATAGCAAAATCCCTTAGCTTCTGTTTATCATGGAATGTTTTGATTATGCCATCATATTTGACTGACACTTTGCTGGGTAGAGGATTCTTGGTTGGCAGTTTTTTTCTTTCAGGGTTTTATATATGTCTCCCTATTGTTTTCTTGCCTGTATGGTTTCTGTTGAGAGATCAAAGCGTAATCTGATTTGCTTGCCTTTGTATGTTAAACTTCTCTTTTCCCTAGCTGCTTTCAGGATTCTATCCTTATCTTTGATTTTGGATAGCTTGCTTCTTATATGTCTTGGTGATTTTCTTTTAGTGTCTATCCTTCCTGGGGTTCGTTGAGCTTCTTGAATATTTATCTTTTCGCTTTTCAGTATGTTAGGGAAAGTTTCTTCCAGAAGCTCTTCAACTATCTTCTCTGTGGACTTGTGTGAGTCTTCTTGTCCCGGAATGCCAATATTTCTTAAGTTATTCCTATTCATGTTGTCCAACATGAATCTTAGACCTTCCTCAGAATTTTTAATCCTTTTTACTGCTTGTTCTTCTATTTTAGTAGTATT
>NW_006408664.1:5206269-5218880 GCF_000296735.1 Chrysochloris asiatica | reverse complement strand
CTCAGGGAGCAGCTGAGCACTTTGGATTAGAAAGTACTGGATTTCTTGCTTCTGCTACAAATTCCACTGGCTGTAAGCCTTCTAACTTCATAAATATTCCTTTATATGTAGTTCAGGGTGATGGGACCATCCTCTGAGCCTGTTTGTTCCAGTATTCTGTGTTGTTGCTGGTGGAGCTCCTCACTGAGCTTCTACCCTATTCACCATCTTGTTTGTTCTCTCCGTAAATATCTTTCTGATATTATCTGCTACCAGTTAAGATCAATCTGACATCAGCAGTGATCCTCCTATTTTTATGTCTTCTTTGAATTTGACTTGAATTTTGGGCAACTCCCTGTTGATGTACAGTTGCAACCATTTTGTTATCAACCAGAATTTTGCTTGAATGTGATATTAGTGATATTGCTTAATGATGTCCCCATTTTGTTGTGTCACATTTCTTAGGAATGGGTACAAATATGACCTCTTCCAATTGCTTGGCCAAGTAGTTGCCTTACAAATTTCTTGTCATAGACAAGTTTATGGTGACAGTGCTGCATATGTTTGATGAAACATGTCAATTTATATTCCATCTGTTCCTGAAGTCCTGTTTTTCACCAATGCCTTCAGTGCAGCATGCACTTATTCCTTCAGCTCCACCAATTCTTGTTCATATGCTACTACTTGAAATGGTTGAGCATCAACCAATTCCTTTTCATATGGTGACTCCATACTTTGCTTGCATCTTCTTCTTATGATTTCTGCATCATTCAATATTTTGCTCATAGAATTCTTCCATAGGCAACTTGAGGCTTCATTTTTCTTTTCCGTTGTTTCAGCTTGAGAAGTTCTGAGTATGTTCTTCCCTTTTAGTTTTCTAGCTCCAAGCCTTAGCACATATCATTATATTTATCTTTGTCTTTTTGAACTGCCCTTTAAAATTTTCTGTTCAGCTCTTTTAATTCCTTATTTCTTCTAGTTCTATAGTGCATGTATATGGTGGTGGTAGTTATGTGCCATGGAGTCAGTTCTGAGTCATAGCAACCCTGTACACATTTCTGATGCTGTAAATCTTTACAGGAGCAGAAAGCCTCATCTTTCTCCAGTATAACAGCTGGTAGTTTCAAGCTGCTGACCTTTAGGTTAGCAGCCTAATTCACAATCACTACACTACCAGAGCTTCTTGCCCATGTGTATACGTTACCTTTTATGCTGTTGAAAGAAGATATTTCAATGAATAAGTCATTGGTCTTGAAAAATTCTATTGTGCAATGTTCAGCATCATTTCCATAACCAAGGGCATACTTTCCAACTATTATCCCTTCTTCTTTGTTTCCAACCTTTGCATCCCAATCACCAGTAATTATCAATGCATCTTGATTGCATGTTTGATCATTTATAGACTGAATAAGTTGGTGGTGGTAGTGGTGTACCGCCAAGTTGGTTTTGACTCATAATGAACCTGGATAGGGTTTCTGAGACTGTAAATCTTTATGGAATCAGAAAACATCATCTGTCTTCCACAGAGTGCTTGGTAAATTCAAATGACTGACTTTGCAGCTAGTAGCTCAGTTAGTGATCCACTATGCTACCAGGGCTTCTTGAAGAAGTTGGTAGAATTCTTCAATGTCATCACTTGCTGTAATGATTACTGTATAAATTTGAACAATAGTGGTATTAACTTGTCTCATTGTTGTTGTCAGGTGCCATCGAGTTGATTCTGATTCGTAGCAATCCTATACATAACAGTCCTGTACCATCCTCACAATTGTTACACTAGAGTCCATTGCTGCTGCCATTGTGAGCAGTGTTCTGGTGCTATTCATAATGTCTTCATATACCTGACAATGTTCCACTACCATTCATAAGATTTTCAGTGGCTAAACATTCAGAAGTAGTCCATCTCTTCTTATTTCTAGTCTGACTTAGTCTGTATGCTCTTCTGGAAACTGTCTACCATGGGTTGCCCTGCTGGTATTTAAAATACTGGTGGCATAACTTCCATCATCCCAGCGACATACAAGTCAGCACAATATGACAAACTGACAGATGAGTGGTAGTAGTCTTCCTTGTAGGCATAGATATTAACCAATAGCAGACAGCATTGTATTTCAAGATAGATGTTGAAATGTTCTTTTTGACAATAAATGTGACTCCATTTCTCGGTCCTGGCATCGTAAACAATATGATTGTCTGATCTAAATGGCCAATACCAGTCCAGAAACCTTCTAATTTTTCTATAGTCACACTTCACATTCTGATTATTAATGGATGTTTGTAGCAAGTTTCCTGTCATTTTGAGTTGTGCCCTATCAGTAAATGAAGATCCCTAGGGCTTTGCTTCATTTACATCATTAAGGTAAACTCTACTTTGAGGAGACAGCTTGTCTCCAGTCATATTTTGAGGGCCTTCCAATATGAGGGGCTCATCTTTTGGCACTATATAAAATAATGTTCCACTGGTATTCATAAATTTTTCAGTGGTTAATCGTCCAGAAGTGTTCCACCGCTCCTTCTTTCTAGTCTGTCTTATTCTGCAAACTCAGCTGAAACCTGTCCACCATGGGTGATCCTGCTGGTTTTTAAATTGCAGAGACATATCTTTTAGCTTCATGGCAACACACAGTCCATCACAGTACAACAAACTGACAGATGAGTGGTGGGCTTCTTATGGAGTTGTAAAAGGATGGGAAGTGCTGTGTAATTAAACAATGTCTGAAACAAACTTCTACGTTAATCCTTTAAGATAATACTGTTTTTATTTTTGTAGATAATGAACAGAGAAGTTAAGTAATTGATCTAAATTCATAAGTCAGTTGGATCAAATCATATCTTTCACATCCAAGCCACTCTTTTCTTTCCATAAGGTACACTTCCCACCACAGTCTTTATCCTCATCCCTCTTATTCCATCACTATAGCTGTTCCAGATTTGGGTTAAGTCAGCACTTCTCAAAATGGAGATAAGAAATACTTTTGGGGTAGACTTGCAGGTCACAGTGATAAGCACCAAATCTGGAGAGGCAGTGTTCATATAAAAATTCCTTCATCCTTTTGCCCAACCTTCCTTGTGTTATCACTGGTCAATACCCTTTTTTTCACAGAGGGCTGTGATATTTGATTCCACTATAGCAACACAATTCCATTGTGTTTTTCTTATTGGAATATTTTTCATTAGAACCATTCTTGAATGAAGACAGATTTTTTAACATGAATTCAGGCACCCAAACCTGGCCGTTCTCCTAAAGTTTATTTTCTATTGGTATTGGAATGTTCATCTTGGAGAAAAGGGCCGTAGGCAAGTACAGTCTCATGGAGGCACAGGACTAGATGTAATTTGAATCGAAAAGTCTCCTGGTCCCTTGGGGTGAGTGAGACTATGAAAACCAAGTTAAAAAAATCAGGTGTTTAGGTTGGGGACATAGTTGAGTTATTAGTTCCTTGGTGGAGATTTGTTCTTTGAGATAATGACACAGGATTAGAATCAAAGATCCAGAAACAATAGCTCAGGGGCTGCTTAAGAGGGAAGGAGAGGGAAGTGTGGGTCTGTGAGTATCCTTTGCTGTTGAGTTAATTCCAACCCATATCAACACCATGTGTTACAGAGTAGAACTGCTCCTTAATGTTCTCTTGGCTCTAATTTTTATGAAAGCAGATCTCCAGGTCTTCTTTTCATTGCACAGCTAGATGAGTTCAAACCCAAAACCTTTTGGCTAGCAGTCCAGTGTAAACTGTGTGCATCACCTAGGTATCTGAGTAAGAGTGGAAGGGTGCAAAGAAGGGGCTTCTCTTTTGTGATAGTGTATGTAGAAGATTTCTGCTAGGATAGGGTCTGCCCTCTTGAGTTACTCAGAGTAATGTTCTTCGATAAAGTCTTTCCAGTTTCATTTCTCTAGAGCAAACAAGTTTTCAGATAGGAAATCTCTCCTGAGGAGACGAGTCATAGCTTTCTTTTCTACAATTTCACACTTTTGGACCTAGACTTAGAGGACAAATTAGTTATAAGTGAGAACTTTTGATTGTTTGGTAATTGTAGCATGTCTAACACATACAGGTTAGCCTGGAACTTGAAGACAGAGACCCTTGAGGGGGCTCTGCACATTACATTATCTGTTATTATTATTAGTTGTTGTCAAGTAGGTTCTGATTGATAGTGATCCCGTACACAACAGAATGAAATGCTGATTTGTTCTGTGCCATCTTCATGATCATTTGTATGTCTGAGTACACTGTTGGGGTAACTGTGTATTTTGAGTGCCTTTCAACCTAGGGGGCACGATCTTGGACAATATTTTGTAGTGACCATAGGGTTTTCATTGTTTAATTTTTGGAGGTAGATTGCTAAGACTTTCTTATTAATCTGTCTTAGTCTTGAAGCTCTGCTGAAACCTTTTAACATGGGTGACTTTACTGGCTTTTGAAATACAAGTGCCATAGTTTTCATTATCATAGTAACATACAAGTTACCACAATAAGGCAGACTGACATTATCTAATCATTATCTAGATTATCTAGGTAGCAAAAATCACATTATTTAAATTCATATAAAACTTCCAATTTGTTTCTCATGCTATTCCGTTGGCTGGATCACAGCTTCTTTAGTGTGTGAAAGGAAAGAAACACCCTGTACCAAAGTTCCTCACACTGATGAGAGGGGTTACATCAACACAGCTGGATGGAATCGCCCAGCCACTTTTCCTTCTCCATCCCCTTACTTAGAAGCCTGGGTTTTAGATAAGGGTGGGACATTTATACCACAATGCTCTTTTCAAGAAGAGTTATCTAAAGAAAATGAGTAGGTTTAGAAATATGGATGACAGGGCTTTGCAATTGACCTTAGTTCACTTTATAAGAATTCTGTGTGCATGCTTATATGCTCAGAGGAAGAAAGTGAGAAAACTGTGTGTTAGAAACAAATGAGCTTATTATAGGAGAAAGGAGGATGGAAAAGCAAAACCATTCATCTGTCCTTTCAGAAATATGAGCTCTTTCAAATTTAAGTCTGTACTGTGAATTGAGTCAAAAGTTTTGAGAATTTGCAAGCTTTCCAATTTTTGAGAGAATTGATTAAGTCCTATTGGTCAGTCAGGGAGTGAGCTCTGATCCAGCAAGACGCTGTAGACTGTAGTCCTCCTGCCCTTCTTGCAGCTTCTGCTGGCTCAACTCTTCTGTCTGTGTAGAACAAAACACTTTTCTTGCTCCACATCACACCTTATGCTGCTCAAAGCTCTTCAGGAGTTCTGGGACAAAAGGTCCCCTTATAAGTTCAGATAATGTTTATATGTACCCAGTGTCTGAGGCCTCTTCTCTGAATTTAGAATTCAAAATGAAGTTCTTTTAAAAAGCAGAATCCTTTTTTCATCAACCCACAATCAGTCCTGTGGGGGATAAATCTATGGTATCTTGCGTGAATTGGATCAAAGCTTGTCTAACATCACATCCCATTTCCCTCTGGTGGCTGCATAAGAACCTATTTGGTGCTCTCTCAGCAGGCTGGTGGCAGGGTACATACCAAGCTCCATGGATACCTTTTGGATACATGAACTTGCTGTTTTGAATGTGTTCATTATGGGGAAGGATGCTGTGCTGCTGCGAGGCTTTGGGGAGAAACAGAGGTGTGATGGAATCTGTATTCATAAAAATCTGCTAGAGTTGACGACATTGAAATTCATTTTCTACTGCTGGGATTGCCAAGATCCCAATGAAAAGTGTTTAAAACTCTTTGGAAGTAGAACTTTTTGATCACCTTCCAATAAAATTATAAAAAAAGAAATTATTTATTCAGTATGATCATTGCAATCCAATCAGGATTCACTTAAAAACTAGACAAAAACAATATCAAAACTGAAACATAAATACAAAAAAGAAATGCCTAACATTAACATTCTAAATGGAAAGGACAGCATATAATTAATGGAGATTTTCTTCATATGCCTATATACTTTTTTAGGAGAATGATTGTCATAGTCTTGGTTTGGTGCTGTAGGATAAGCACTAGGCTGCTACAGAGGATCAGCAGTTCAAAGTCACCAGCTGCTCTTCAGAAACCCTCTTCAGGGTTGTTATGACTTGGAATTGACAGCACCTAAAAACAATAATAGCCACGTGGCAAAGTGGTAGTGTTTGGTGGCTGACTGGCAGGTTGGCTGCTTGAGTCTAGTACAGGAGAAAATGGCACCCTTTTAGTAACATGTCATTTATTTCTGAAATCTAATAGCATTCTTGTTTCTACTATTTTTAAGAAACAAAGTAAATTTACAGAAACCAAGATTTTCTTTTTTTAAAGGATACAAACTTACTTTTAAACTACGTGGTTGGGTTGTTTTCTCCCCAGATTGCTGAAAGAAATGTTAAGTGATATTTGACAGTTTCAAAGACTCACCTTGTATTTGCTCAAAAGCTGCTCTTCAATGGTGCCTTTGGAATTTAATGGAATATAGAGAACTGGGCTGTCTACCCTAACATGAGGTAATCATGAGTTCTTGTGCAGTTTTCCCTCTGTCCTGTGGACACCCTGATTTTTTATTTTTATTTTTTCAGTCTCCCTTCTCATTACATGTGGAGCTATAGGATAAGCACTCCACCATAAGGTTGGTTTGAACCACAATAACAACTAACGTAAAGGAGCTCTTGTAGTGTAATGGGTTATGCATTGAGCTGCTAAGCTCAAGGTCAGCAATTCAAATTCACAAGTTGTTCTGAAAAAAAAAAGATGAGGGTTTCTAGTCCATAAAACTTGAACTCCTGGTGTGGTGTTGTAGGATAAGTAGTGGGCTGCAAACCACAAGATCGGTCATTCATACCCAATAGCTGCTCCTTGGAAACTCTATTCAGGGTTGCTATGAGTCAGAACTGACTTTACAGCACTAAAAACAACAATTAACATAAAACAGAATCCTGGTGTGGTGTTACAGTATAAGCACTGGACTGCTAACTGCAAGGTTGATGGTTCAAATCTACTAGCCACACTAAGGAAATCCTATATAAGGTTGCTGTGAGTTGCAACTGATTCAATGGCACTTAACAACTAACCTAAAGGCTAGAGGTTTGAACTCACCTAACTGCTCTATGGAAGAATGACCTAACAATTTGCTTCTATAAATATTACAACCAAGAAAACACTGTGGAGAAGTTCTATTCTGTAACACATGAAGTTGCTATAAGTTGGAATAAAACCCAGCAATGCTTTTATTTCTTTAATATTATTTACTGACCAATTTCTTTTTCTCTATCTATGTTCAGGATCTCTGCCTTCAAGTTATTAGAAATGTGTGTCTGGAAAGTTAAGAGGGATATTTGTCAGTAAGTGATGAACCAAGATTCTCAGCTTTGGAATAAAATGTTTAGTCTCCCCTCCCCCCCCCCCTTTTATTTTTGGGTTTATACTTAGGTACTGTGGGACTCCACCAGTTGTCAGTCAGATTGTCATACTGAGGTGGCGTGAGTGTTGTTGTGATGTTAGAAGCTCTTCTAAAGGTATAGTTAACAGGTTTGAGTAGAGCTTTCAGACTTTCACAGACTAGGAAGAAAGATTTGCTGACTACTTCCGAATGTTTGGTTACTGAAAATCTTATGACTTAGCAACAGAATGTTGTCAGATCTATAGTAACAGAAGATAAAAATATTATGACTGGCAGCAAAAACTTGTCAGGCATTGTGCCCAAAGATGAGCTCCTCAGGTTGGAAGGTACTCAAAACACCACTGTTGTTGTTGTTATGTGCCATGGATGCAGTTCCGACTCATAGCAACCCTGTACAGGGTTTTCAAGGCTGTAAATCTTTACAGGAGCAGAACGCCTCATCTTTCTCCCGTGGAACAGCTGGTAGTTTTGAACTGTTGACCGTGAGGTTCGCAACCCGATTTGTAACCACTACACTACCAGAGCTCCTTAAAACACCATTGGAGAAGTACAATTGAACATAATGATATGAATGTTTTCATCACCTTCATTTGTTGATGGGTTACAACTCAAAATAAGGAGAAATAGCTGTAAACAAGTATTAAAAATCACAACATGGAATATATAAAATATGAATCCAAGAAAATTCTTTTCATTGTTAAGTGCCATTGAGTCAGCTCCACCTCATAGCAACCCTATGCACCACAGAATGAAACAGCACCTGATCCTGTGTCATCCTCACAATTGTTACACTTCAGCCCAGTGTTGCTGTCACTGTGCCAACTCATCTTGTTGGGGGTCTCCCTCTCCTTCTGTGTCTCACCACTTTACCAAACATGATGTCCTTCTCTGGGGACTGGTCACTCCTGATAATTTGTCCAAAGTATGAGAGACAAAATATGGTCATCTTGGCTTCTAAGGAGCATTCTGATTGTACTTTATCCAACACAGATTTTTGTTGCTCTTCTAGCATTTCATAGTACCTTTAATATCCTCCTCCAACACCATAACTCAAATGCATCAATTCTTCTATAGTTTTCTTGATTCACTGTCCAATTTTCACATGCATATGAGGCTATTGAAAATATCATGGCTTAGGTTAGGTGCACTTTAGTCCTCAAAATGACATATTAGCTCTTGAACATTTTAAAGAGGTTTTGTACTGCAGACTTGCTCAATATGATACATCATTTGATTTCTTGACTGTGTTGATGGTGGATCTAAGCAAAGTAAAATCTTTGACAACTTAAATCTTTTAAATCTTTTTTTTTTTTCCATTTATCATGATCTTATTTATTGGTCCAGTTGTGAAGATTTTTGTATTTGTCACATTGAACTGCAATCCATACCTAGGACTGTGTGGTCTTTGATCTTCCAGTTAATACCACTATTATTCAAATTTACAAACCAACCACTAAAGTCAGTGATGATGAAATTTAAGAATTCTACCAATTTTCCGAGTCTGAAATTGATCAAACATCAATCAAGATTCACTGATAATTACTGGTGATTGGAATGTGAAGTTTGAAAACAAAGAGAAAGGGTCAGTAGTTGGAAAACATGGCTTTGGTGATAGAAAGGATGTTGGAGGTCTCATGTTAGAATTTTACAAGACCAAAGACTTGTTCATTGCAAATATTTTTTAAAAACAATATGAATGTCTGTTATACACATGGACCTCATCAGATGGAATTTCCAGGAATCAAATAGAGTAGAGTACATCAATGTGAAGAGGCAGAGGAGAAACTCACTATCATCAGCCAAAACAAGGCCATGGGCAGACTGAACCAGACCATCATTGGTCCTATGCAAATTCAGGCTGGAGCTGAAGAAAAATGAAACAAATCCACAATTGTCAAAATATGACCTTGAAAATATCCCACATGAATTTAGAGAGCATCTCAAGAACAGGTTTAATGCATTATACACTAATAACTGAAAATCAGAAAAGCCATGGAGTGACATCAAGAACATTATATAGGAATAAAGCAAGTGATAATTAAAAAGACAGGAAAGAAAGAAAATACCAAAATAGATGTCAGAAGAGACTGAAGCTTGCTCGTGAGTTTAGAGAAAATAAAGAAAATGGAACAAATGATAAAGTAAAAGGGCTGAACAGAAATTTCAAAAGGCAACTGGGGAAGACAAAGTCAAATGTTATAATGAAATGTGCAAAGACCTGGAGTTAGGAAACCATAAAGGAACCACACTCTCAGCATTTCTGACACTGAAAGAACTGAAATAAAAATTCATGTATTGACTTGAAATACTGAAGGATTCTATGGAAAAATATTGAATGATGTTGCATAAAGAAGATGGTCCTAATATAGAACTCCTGTACCAAGTAATAGTGGTTGATGTTCAACTATTTCAATAGGTAGAATATGATCTAGAACCAATGGTATTGAAAAAAGAAGCCCAACCTGCACTGAAGGCACTGGAAAAAAGCAAGGTTCCAGGAATTGACAGAATACAAATTGAAATCTTTCAACAAACTGATGCAGCACTGGAGGTGCTCAATAATTGATGCCCAAAAATTTGGACGACCTGAACAATTGATTGGAAGATATTCATATTTGTGTCATTTCAAAGAGAAAATAATCTAAAACTATACAGAAATCATTGAATGATATTAATATTATAGGTAAGTAAAATTTTGCTGAAGGTAATTCGAAAATGTTTGCAACAGTACATTCATAGAGAGCTGCCAGAAATTAAAGCCAATACAGAAGAGGATGTGGAACTAGGGATATCATTGCTGATGCCAGATGGATCTTTGCTGAAAACAGAGAATACTAGAAATATGCTTGCTTATACTTTGATTGTGTACATCATGACATGTTATGAAGCAAAGAATAGGTACTATTCGTAGGTGCAGCTTGTGGTTTGGAACAGTCAAAGAGCGAAGAGTTAGAATATTCTCATTTATTGTTGTTGTTAATTACCATTGTGTCATTTCCAACTCTTAGCAACCTTATATAGGGTTTCTGAGGAGCAGCTGGTGAGTTGGAACTGATGACCTTGTGGTTTGCAGTTGAATGTTGATCCTAAAGTGCCACACCAGGAGTCCTATAATTTTCTAGAAAGAACTAATTAGAGTTTATTTGGTTGTTTTGGGTGAAGAAGATTAGAACAAATATTTAATTGAAAGGATATCTTGTTCTTGTGGGAAGCAGATAGATTTATGTACTCTAAATGATGAGACTGACATCGAAAAGCCTATGCTTAGTTTGTTTCCTAATGAGATTCTGGCTACTTCCTAAGTTATTAACAGTATGGTCCTACTTTTTTCTGGCAATAGTCAATAATGTTTTTTCTTCTTTGAACCATAATTGATAAAATGAGCAGTTGAATAGAGACTTGAACCAAATATTAAACTGGGATGAAGCATATTTATTAGCTGAATCTTGAAATGAATTCAAATATTAATCTTACATGAGACCATAAATATTTCAGTTTTATTTTAAAAATGTGAGCTGTCTTGAATCAGAACTGAATGCCTGCATTTTCCCCGACCCCAAAGCATTGAATTGGGAAAGCTGAAATGTCAGCATGTCCCTAGAACAAAATTTGAGTCAAGATATTTCATTTTGGTAAAATCCCTGATGAAAAGGGAATTGTATCTCAATATGTTTGTTTTCATATCTATCTTTCCTTTATTCTTTAGTTGGCAATAAGCATAAGAATCTTTTGATATTCTCTAGAAACTTTGGCAACCATAATTAGTCACAGAAAAAATGCTATTCAGAATTCTGAACAATATTACCAAAAGGAGTTAGCAAAATGAGTCACCCCTATATATACAGAAGCTGTTGAGTGGACAACTGCAGGTCTACCAGAATGTGGAGAGCAAGGTGAAAGTATTCAGTTGGCCCTTTACCAACTTTTTTTACTTTTTAAAGAAAAGACTTGACTTTCTATTGTTTCCATTTCAACATTGAGGTCCTAATTTTTATAAAGCTTGAAAATTATTTTTAATTATAGCTATCTACTAACTTTCATTCTCTGAAATTAAAGTAAGCAATCTGATTCCAGGAGACACAAACTGGTAGAAGTGTCTTCATTGGTTGTTAGGTCTACTAGAAAAAATTTAGACAGCTATCAAGATCCAATATTCTTTTAGGTTGGAGCTAAGGTTAGCAGTTCAGAAAATACTGTAGGTTTTGAATTCGAGAAAGGAATGGGGTAGGATAGGGTTGCATTATGAGACCATGATTTGGAGACTTGTCAGTATTAAACTTCTTTTGAAACAAGTTTTCTTCTAAGTCAGGCTCTAAAATAGAGTGCATTTTACCTTATAACTTAATCTGTATTATAAAATCTACAATAGAGGATGAAGGCTTTTAATAATATGAAACTTGTCCTTTTTTTCCAGGAAAAGTCAGTTCTCCTGAATGTTTTCTTTGGTGTTTTGTAGTATCTATTAAAAGCAATAAACATAGTCTGTATGGTCAGGGAGAATATTCTCAAAGAAAGTTATTTTCTAAATTTATAGAACTCCCAATTAAAGGAATATTATTATGAGTTTAAGTTTCCTTTTCTTGATTCTTTCTATTATTGTGTTTGACACTTTAGGCTAGTTATAAACTCCCTATTTTATTCATGAAAATTTATAGACATATATTTCTTTTCTCAGTCATGTAAACTGACTTTACCAAGGTTTAATTCTTAAATGATCTTTCTCAATTTCTGTTCACTAATTTTTTTTTTTTTAAATATTTAAAGCTTTTATTGTGCACTGCGTGATAGTCTACATGGCAGAACATCAGTTTTGCATTCAACCAATTGCATCTTGTTTTGCTGTAATAATTATAATCCTTTTTTATGTACACAAAAACATGCAGGAATATATAATCATTTAAACAACCAAAGGGCACATTTTGCAAACCAGCTCCTTGCTGATCAGCACACAGCTGTTCACTACTTTTTAACTACCCTTGTTAGTGTTTCTTTTTAAAAATAAATATACAATGTTGTTGTTGTTGTTAGGTGCCATTGAGTCAGCACTGACTCAGTGACCCTATGCACAGCAGAACGAAACAATGTCCGATCATGGGCCAACCTCACTACTATTGCCACACTTCAGTCCAACGATGCTTCCACCTGGCCAATCCATCTCGTTTGGGGTCTTCCTCTTTTTCTCCGACCCTCCATCTTACCAAGCATGATATCCTTCTCTAGCAACTGTTCCCTCCTGACAATATGTCCAAAGTATGAGAGACAAAGTTTGGCC
>NW_006408664.1:5203553-5204669 GCF_000296735.1 Chrysochloris asiatica | reverse complement strand
ATATTCTCAAGCTGATCTTTGAAATTTTCAATTCAGCTCTTGGACCTCCTCATTTCTTCCATTTGCTTTAGCATCTCTGCACTGGAGAGCAAGTTTCAGAGTCTCTTCTGACATTCATTTTGATCTTTTCCTTCTTTCGTGTCTTCTTAATGACCTTTTGCTCTCTTCACATATGATGTTTTTGATGTCATCCCACAACTCTTCTGGTCTTCGGTCTTTGGTGTTTAATGTATCAAATCTGTTCTTCATATGATCTCTAATTTCAGGTGGGATATATATAATACTTGACTACATTTTGCGTTTGGTAAATTATTTTCTAGAAATATATAAATATGCACATATATAAACACACACACACATATGTACATAGAGTCCTGGTGTGGCACTGTGGCTTAATGTGCTGAACTGCAAAGTTGGTTTGAATTGAAAGGTTGACAGTTCAAGCTCACCAGCTGTTCCTGGGAAACTGTATAAAGGGTCTCTATGACTATGATTGACTGGATGGCACTTAACAACAACAACAACATATATACATATATACACTTATATGTATGTATGTACTGGTATGGTGCTGTGGGCTAGTGCATTGGATTGAAAAGTCATTTGAACTGCAAGGTCAGTGGTTCAAGTTCACCCTATACAGGGTTGCTATGGTTCGGAATCAACTTGACAGCACTTAACAAAGACATGTATATATCCATCACTTATCTGTCACTTTGTTATACTGTGGTGGCTTTTAAATATCAGCAGAGTCACCCATGGTGGACAGGTTTCAGATGACCTTCCAGATGAAGATAGATTAGAAAGAAGGAGAGACAAACTAATTGAGAATATTTCATCACTGAAAACCTTATGAGTAGCAGAGAAACACTGTCATACATAGTGCCAGAAAATGAGCCCCTTAGGTTGGAAGGCACTCGAAATGAGACTGGGGAAGAGCAGCCTTCTCAAAGTAGAGTTGACTGCAATGAGGCGAATGGAGTAAAGCCTGTGGGAATAAAGCCCTCAGAACCTTAATATGTTGATGGGGCACAACTCAAAATGAAGAGAAACAGCTGTAAACATCTATCAATAATCAGAACATGGAATGTACAAAGTATGAATCTAGGTAAATTG
>NW_006408664.1:5193917-5195369 GCF_000296735.1 Chrysochloris asiatica | reverse complement strand
CAGAATATAAAATTTCAACGGTCATCTTGAGAAGACAAAGTCAAATATTATAATGAAATGTGAAAAGACCTGGAGTTAGAAAACCAAAAGAGAAGAAAACACTCGGCATTTCTCAAGCTGAGGGAACTAAAGAAACAAAATCAAGCTTTGATTTGAAATGTTGAAGGATTCCATGGGGAAAATATTGAATGATGCAGAAAGCATGAAAAGAAGCTGGAAGGAATAGAAAGAGTCAATGTACCAAAAAGAAATTTTCTATGTTCAAACATTTCAAGATGTAGCATATGATCAAGAGCCAAGAAGGGCTGAGTTTGACCATATTCCATAGATTCCTGTTGATCTTGAGATGAGAGAGAGAAGAGGAAGAGCTGGTTGATCTGAAATTTGGGAATACTTGGGAATTCCTGACTCATGGACACTGACCTAGCTATGGAGGGTTAAAGCTGAGAGTGAAGCATCTAGCTGATATGAAGTGGGGGAGATGCAAAACAACACCCAAACTTACAGATAGTACACATATGACCTAGCTTTGATGGCTTGATGACCAGAGCTCTACTTTGTTGTTGTTGTTATGTGCTGCGGAGTCGGTTCTGAATCGTAGTGACCCTGTACAGGGTTTCCGAGGCTGTAAACCTTTACAGGAGCAGAAAGCTGCATCTTTCTCCTGTGGAACAGCTGGTAGTTTTGAACTGCTGACCCTAAGGTTAGCAGTCCAATTCATAACCACTACACTACCAGAGCTCTTTAGAGTTCTACTAGAGGAAGATAAAGAAATTTGACAACGGAAGAAAATGTAACTTGCTGCAATTTGATGAACTTGACCAATACTTAATGGATGTAGTTGTTTAAAATACCAATGGAAAGGGAAGGAGTCTTCACATCAAGGAGCAAGTCTGTCCCCTTGGTATACAGGTTTGATAGGGATGGGTAAATTAGACATTGGCTACCTAAAATGGGGGAGCTATAAAGGCATGAAGTGGCTGGCTTACAAATTTTCAAGAGGAACTTGAGTTTCAGAGTGTACAGGGGAAAGTAGAATCCCCACTGAATAGTTTTCATCTTGTCTAAATGAGACTGGTGAAAGGAGATGGGGATAGGATTCTTTTGATTCAATAGTGAGTAATTGTTATCATGACTAATTAAAATGGTCACAACTATTCAGGCAGAAGTTTTATAAAACAAAGGGAGGAGTAATTAATCTTACATTTCAGGAACAGAGAACCCTACGACCATCAAGAGAGAAGAACATGAATGGAATATGGGACCCTAACCAGAGAAACAGCAACAACTGAGATGGAGGCGGAGGTGATGGCATGGAGAGGCAGAGTAGTTGAGGACTCTAGACTCCTGGAAAGAGAAAGGCTGTGTGCTGGTGGACAGGAGACTAGCTTACAGAATGTGCCCTTTGGTTGTTTAAATGATTACATGTTACTGAGTGTTTACATAAAAAAA
>NW_006408664.1:5186069-5192812 GCF_000296735.1 Chrysochloris asiatica | reverse complement strand
ATAAACACTGAACTTAAGCTTAAGGCTGGCAGTTCAAACCCACCAACTGCTCCTCAGAAACTTGATAAATGGGTCCTATGAGTTGATACCTACTGGATGGCACTTAACAACAATAACATTATTCTATTGTGTGTATATACCACGGTATATTTATCCATGGGTGGGCACTTATATTGTTTGCATCTATTTTCTATTATAATGCTGCAATGTGATGTGCAGATTTCTTCTCATGTCATGGGACTTATTTCTCTAGGATGCATACCTACTAATGGGAATGTTGGGTCATGTAGTATTTCTATATTCAATTTTTATGGCTATGTCATGTGTTTTCCACAGTGGTTGTGCCATTTTACAGATTCATCTGTAATGTATGAGGGTCCTAGGCTCTCCACAACCTTGTCAGCATTTGTTGCTTTGTGTTTTCTGAACTTTGCTACTAATGTTGTGGTAAGCATTGATCTTTTTTTTTTTTTTTTTTGCATCTCTCTCTGAGGTCAGCGGTTTGAGCCCACCAATGGCTCTATGGGAGAAAAATAAGGCTTTCTTCTTCTGTAAAGATTCACAGCCTCGGAAACCCTGTGCAGGATTTCTATGAGTTGAAACTGACTCAATTGCACTTAACAACAACACAGCAATGGTTAATGACCATGAACATTTCTTTATGTGTTTTTTGGCTGCCTGAATATCTTCTCTGGTGAAGTGTCTGTTCATGTATGGTCCATTGTTAGAACTAGATTATTTGTCATTTTGCTGCTGAGATGTTGATGTTTAAAATATGTTTTAGAGATTAGACCCTCATTTGATATGTAATTGCTTGAAACATTTTCCCAATCTGTAGATTTTGTTTTTACTCATTTGGTGAGGTCTTTTGATACACGTGTATGTCTATTTTTTTGGAGGTCTCAGTTGTTTCTGTTGTCATTTGCTGCTGGTATGATTTTTAGTTATGTTTGATAGTCTATTTATGTCAGATATTAAGGCCTCTAAGCTTGTACCTAATGTTTTTAATGATCTTTATAGTTTTAGGCTACATACTTAGGTCTTTGGTCCATTTTGAGTGAATCTTTGTTTATGGTGGTGATATGGTTCCTGTTTCATTTTTATGCAAAGTTTTGCCAGCGCCATTTATTAAAGAGACTATCTCTGCCCCACAGACTTAAACAATTTGACAATATCTGTAAAACCTAGACCAAATTTATCTCATTTTTGGAGTCAAAAGTATTTTCACATAAGTCAATGCAATTCTCAGTGAAATTCCAATGCAAAGATTTTATTTGTCTGTAAATTAGTTGGCATTGTTTTCCTTGTATCTACTAAAAGTTAAACATTAAAAAAAAATGTGACTCATTAGCATACAATAAGTTTGTAGATTTACGAAGAATTATGACAGTGAGGCAAATGTATGTACAGACAGCTTTGGCCTGAATTCGAGTCTTATTTCTATCCCTGATTTCTTATATAGGAACTTCAGTTTATTAATCCACAATATGAGGTAGTCAGACTAGATGATCTCTGGGGTTCCTTCAACTAAGATTTTAAGGTTCTAAATTTAAAATTGTTTATTTCTGGTTATACCAGAATCTCTGAATTTATCTGCTCTAAGTAAACTCATTGAGAGTTAGCTAGTAGAATGATGGACTCTATATATTTTAAAATTATAATCTAGAAACAAAATGGGTGTAACAGTTGTGCATGGCACAGACTATGTATTTACCCAAACTAATTTTCTTTGCCTCAGGTACCAGCAGATGACTGAGTTGTGTATAAACTAATGTGCATTACTCTGAAAACTGATTACAAAACACTCCAGCACAACCATTTACACTCTTTCTCTATTCTTCACTTCTAAATAAACACTACTGACATTGTGATCCTATGAGATAGTAGAGTCACCAGATAAAAAGAGTGTGAGTCCCTGAATTTCTGCATGTAAGGTCACCTGCCGAATAATATTAGACATGTGAGTGAAAAAGATTATCTCTTAATGCAGATGCATTGATAATGCTTGGTAATCAGAATGTGAAAGTTGGAAAATATGGCTTTGGTGATAGAAATGGTGCTGAAGATTGCTTGATAGAATGCTGTAAGACCAATGACTTATTCATCACAAATCCCTTTTTCAACAACATAAATGGTGACTATGTAAACGGACCTTGCCAAATAGAATACACAGGGATCAAATTGAGTACATTCCTCAGAAGACACAATGGAGAATCTCAACAACATCAGCAAAGACAAAGTCAGGAGCCAACTGGAACTGACCATCAACTGCTCATGTGCAAATTCAGGCTGAAATGAAGACAACTGAAACAAGAGTATGAGTGCAAAAGTATGACTTAAGTATATCTCACCTGATTTAGAGACCAATCAAGAACAGATTTGATGCATTAGACGCTAATGACCAAAGACCAGAGAAGTTGAGGGATGGCATCAAGAACATCATCGATGAGAAAAGCAAAAGTTCATTTAAAAAACAGGAATGAAAGAAAAGACTAAAATGAATGTTAGAAGAGACTCTGGAAATTACTCTGTTGTTGTTAAATGCCATCAAGTCAGTACTGACTCATAGCAACTCTATGCACATCAGATTGAAACACTGCCCAGTCCTGGGCCAATCTCACAATGGTTGCCACACTTGAGCCCATTGATGCTGCCACTTTGCCAATTCATCTTGCTGCAGGTCTTCTTCTTTTTCTCTGACCCTCCACTTTACCAAATATGACATCCTTCTCCAGCAACTGGTCCCCCTAACAATATGTCCGAAGTATGAGAGATGAAGTTTGGCCATCCTGGCCTCCAAGGAGCACTCTGGCTGCACTTCTGCCAACACAGATCTGTTGGTTCTTTTGGCAGTCGATGGCATTTCAATATTCTCCTCCAACACCATAATTCAAATGCATCAATTCTTCTATGGTCTTCTTCATTCACTCTCCACCGTTTGCATGATACGAGGTTATTGAAAATACCATGGCTTGGGTCAGGCACACTTTATTCCTCAAGCTGACATCTTTGCTCTTCAACACTTTAAAAAGGCAGCAGATTTGCCTAATTCAATTCGTTGTTTGATTTCTCGTCTGCTGCTACCCTGAGTGTTGATTGTGGATCCAAGCAAAATATAGTTTTTGACAGCTTCAATCTTTTATCCATTGATAAGAGTGTTGTTTATTGGTCCAGTGATGAGGATTTTTGTTTTCTTGATATTGAGAAGCAATCCACAGCGAAGGCTGTGATTTTTGATCTTCATCAGTAAGTATTTTAGGCCCTCTTCACTTTCAGCAAACAAGATTGTATCATTTGCATATTGCAGGGTGTTAATGAGTCTTCCTCCAATCCTGATGCCGCATTTTTCTTCATAGAACCCAGCTTCTCGGATTATTTGCTCAGCATACAGATTGAATAAGTATGGTGAAAGAATATAACCTCATCACACACCTTTCTTAATTTTAAACCATTCAGTATTCCCATGATCTGTTTGAACAAATGCCTCTTGGTCCATGAGTACAGATTCCTCATGAGTACAATTAAGTGTTCCGGAATACTCATGCTTCGCAATGTTGTCCTGAGCTTGTTATGGTCCATACAATCGAAAGCCTTTGTGTAATCAATAAAGAACAGGTAAACATCTTTCTGGTATTCTCTGCTTTCAGCCAAGATCCATCAGACATCAGCAATGATAACCTTCGTTCCACGTCCTCTTCTGAATCCAACTTGAATCTCTGGAAGTTCTCTGTCAATGTATGCTTACAACCATTTCTGTATTATCTTTAGTAAAACTTTACTCACATGGAATACCAAAGATATTGTCTGATGTTTCTGCATTCCATTAGGTCATCTTTCTTCTAATGGGCACAAATAGGATCTCTTCCAATCAGTTGGCCAGATAATTGTCTTCCAAATCTCTTGGCATAGAGGAGTGAGTAGAATTGGAGACAGCTCTTCCCTGAATGGTAGAACTCACCAATGAAGCAATCTGGACCTGGACTTCCTTTGTTGGGGTTTTTTTTTTTGATGATCTGATCAATTTCTTCTATGTTATGCGTCTGTTCAAGTCTTCTACTTCACTTTGTGTAAGTTTAGGTTGGGTGTGTTTTTATAAAAATGTATCCATCTCTTCTAAGTTTTCAAATTTGTTGGAGTATAACTCTTCATAGTATTCTGTTATTATCCTTTTGATTTTGTTTGGTTCTGTTGTGACAGCACCCATGTGGTTTCTAATGTGTGTATGATTTGTGTCTTCTCCCTCTTTTCTTTTGTTAGGTTTGCCAATTGTTTGTCAATTTTATTAATCCTTTCAAAGAACCAGCTTCTTGTCCTGCTGATTCTTTCTGTAGTTTTCCTGTTTTCTATCTCATTTATTTCTGCTCTAATCTTTATTGTTTCTTTTCTTTTGGTAACTGTAGGCTCCCTCAGTTGGTCTGTTTCTCATTGTTGTAGATGCTGTGTTAATGTGTTAATTTTGGTTCTTTCTTCTTTTTTGGATGTATACTTTTTTTGCAATAAATTGTCCTCTCAATACCACTTTTGCAGTGTTCCAAAGATTTTGGTATGTTGTGTTTTCATTCTTGTTTGTTTCTAGGAACTTTGTGAGTTCATGTTTAATTTCTTCTACTACCCAGTAGATGGGTATTATTTTCAGAAAGATGTTACCCAGTTCATGTAATTGACTTTATTTCCTTGGTCTTCTTATTGTTGATTTCTAGTTTTATAGCATTGTGGTCTGAAAAGATGCTTTGTAGTTATCAATACATCATGATTACATGTTTGATAAATTTCAGATTGAAGACATTGGTAGAATTCTTCGATTTCATCCTCACTGGCTCTAGTGGTTGGTGCATAAATTTGAATAATAACGGTATTAACTGGTCTTCCCTTAGGCACATGGACATTATCTTATCACAGACAGCATTGGACACATGAATGATCTTGATATGTTCTTTTTGACAATGAATGCAGCACCATTCCTCTTCAATTTGTTATTCCTGTCATAGTAAACCATGTAGTTGTCAGATTCAAAATGGCCAATACCAGTCCATTTCAGCTCACTAATGCCGAAGATATCAATGTTTATGCATTCAATTTCATTTAGACAATTTCCAATTTGACAATTTCCAATTTCCTAGATTCATACTTTCTACATTCCATGTTCCAATTATTAATGGATGTTTACAGCTGTTTCTCTTCATTGTGATTTGTGCCCCATCATCAAATGAAGTTCCGCGGGCTTTACTCCCATGGGCTTTACTCCATTTTTGTCATCAGGGTGAGCTCTACTTTGAGGAGGCAGCTCTTCCCCAGTCACATTTTGAGTGTTTTCCAACTTGAGGGGCTCCTTTTCTGGCATTATATCTGACAGTGTTTTTCTGCTATTCATAAGGTTTTCAGTGACTAAATATTCAGAAGTTGTTTGTCTCTCCTTCTTCCTAGTCTGTTTGTCTTGCAGCTCATCTGACACCTGTCCACCATGGGTTACCCTGTTGATAATTAAAATACCTGTGGCATAGTTTCCAGAATCACAGCAACTCACAAGCCACCATAGTACGACAAACTGACAGACAAGTGGTGGAAACTTACTCTAGAAGGTAGACAAACTAAAGTGACTGGAAGAAGTGATGAAGTAAAGTAGTTGAAAATAAAATTTCAAAAGTCACCTTGAGAAGACAAAGTCAAGTATTACAATAGAATGTGCAATGACTTGGATTTAGGAAGCCAAAAGGGAAGAACACACTCGACATTTCTAAATCTTAAAGAACTGAAGAAAAATTTCAAGCCATGGTTGTAACACTGAAGGATTCTATGGACAAAATAATGAATGATGCATGCAGCATCAAAGCAAAATGGAAGGAATACAATGTCGTTGTACCAAAAATAATTGGCCGATATGCCAATCATTTCAAGATGTATCATATAATTAATAGTCAATGGTACTGAATGAAGAAGCCCAAACCACACTGAAGGAATTAGCGAGAAACAAGCCACCATGAGTTGATGAAATACAAAATGAAGTGATTCAGCAAACGATACAGTGCTGGAGGCACTCATTTGTCTATACCATGACATTTGGAAAACACCTGCCAAAGGAATTGTAAGAAATGTATATTTGTGTCCATTTTAAGAATGGTGATCCAATGGCATTTAGAAATCACTGAACAATATCTTTAATATCACATGCAAGTAAAATTTTGCCGAAGATAAGTAAAAAACTCTTGCAGCAGTATACCCACAGAGTCCACAGTGTATCAGAAAAGGATGCAGAACAAGGGATATTTCTGCTGACATCAGATGAATGTTGCTGAAAGCAGAGAATACTAAAATGATGTTTATTTGTGCTTTATTGACTATGCAAATGTATTTGACTGTGTGGACCATACAGAGTAGGAATAACATTCGCAAAGGATGGAAATTCCAGAACACTTCATTGTGCTCCTGAGGCACCTGTGCAGAGACCAAGAGGCAGTTGTCTGAACAGAAGAAGGGGAAGGTCCAGGTGTACCTTAGTTTTCAAACTGACATCTTAGCTTTTGAACACTTTAAAGAGGTCCTGGGCAGCAGATTTGCCTAATGCAATGCCTAATGCAATACATCATTTGGTCTCTTGATGCAGTTTCCTTGAGTGGTGGTATGGATCTTAGCAAAATGAAGTCTTTGAAAACTTCAATCTTTTCTCCATTTATCATGATGTTATTTACTGGTCCAGTGGTGAGGATTTTTGTTTCCTTTATATTGACATGCAACCCATACTGAGG
>NW_006408664.1:5178482-5180694 GCF_000296735.1 Chrysochloris asiatica | reverse complement strand
CACTATGCTACCAGAGTCACTCCTTGGCAATTTGTCATTCCTGGCATAGTAAAACATACAATTACCAGATTTGAAATGGGCAATACCAGTCCATTTCAGTTCACTAATGTCTTCAGTATAGATTACATATTACTGCACAAAAAAATGAAAACCCTCACAGTTGGACCAATAAATAACATAGTGGTAAATGGAGAAAATATTGAAGTTGTCAACAGTTTCATTTTACTTGGATCCATGATCAATATTCATGATAGCAGCCATCAAGAAATTAAATGAGCAAATCTACTGCAAACGATCTCTTTAAAGTGCTAAAAAGTAAAGCATATCACTTGAAGACTAAAGCGTGACTGACCCAAACCAAGGTATTTTCCTATATGTGAAAATCAGACAATGAATAAGAAAGACTGTAGAAGAATTGATACAATTGAATTATGATGTTGGGAAGAATTGAAAACACCATGGACTGTCAGAAAAAGAACAAATGTGTTTTGAAAGATGTATGGCAGGATTGCTCCTTTGAATTGAGGATGACAACACTTTGGGGCTCATACTTTGGACATATTGTAAGGAAGGACCTGTTTCTGGAGAAGAACATCATGCTTAGCAAATTGGAGTGTCGGTGATAAAGAGTAAAACCAACTAGATGGATTGATACAATGACAGCAACAATGGGCGCAAACATGATGACACTTTTTAGGAGGGTGCAGGGCTAGGCTGTGCATAGGATCGTTCTGCTGCACATAGGGTCACTGTGAGTCAGAATCGACTGGACAACACCTAGCAGCAACTACAACTAACATCCAGCATTAACATTATTGTAGAATAACCACATTCAAAAAGTTGGTAGAGACATCTATTGTCTCTTTGGAGACTCGTATGCATTAATATTTACTTTCTAAGCATGACATTTAGAGCATTTTGATCAATATTCCTGAAAATAAACCAATTTGATTATACCAGTCTAAGTCCTATAGCCTGCAGCTGTTTTGGAATGTAAAAAAGCAAAACATCTAAAATTTTTATTTTTGTCCTTGTACAATAGGTTTCTTTCAAGGGTTTCAGCAGAGTCTCTGTTTATATAGATATCTGAACTAATTTCTTTAGCATTTAGGACACATCACTGATTGGGATATTTTAGGAGTTGAAAGGATATTACTTCATTTATGCATATTTAAACAATAATAGTCTTTTGCAAAGAGAACATATCTTTTCAAGGAAAATTTGTCATCTATTATTTTTGGTAGGTACTATTGAGTGGAGTCCAACTCATAATGACCTTATGTATATAACAGAACAAAATGTTGACCAGTCCTGCACCATCCTTACAATTGTTACTATGTTTGAGTCCATTGTTTTGTCACCAAAATGGCATCTTTGTTTTTAAAGACTTTAAAGAGTTTCTTTGCAGCAGAGTAGCCCAACACAATATGTCATTTGATTTATTGACTGCCTTTTTGTTAATCTTTCTCCTTGAGGCTCTTTCTCTCTTTTGCTGACACCCTTTACCAAGCATAATGTCCTTTTCCAGGGACTGGTCCCTTCAGATAACATGTCCAAAGGGCATTTCATCATTCTCACTTATAAGGAGCATTCTGAATGTACTTATTGCAACACAGATTTGTTTGTTCTTGCAGTCCACCAACACCGTAATTCAAATGTATCAATTATTCTCTGGTCTTCTTTACTAATTGTCCAGCTTTTGCATGTATATGAAGTTATGAAAGTTCCATGGTTTGGGTCAGGTGCATATTAGTAATCAAAATGACTTCCTTTCTTTTAAAGACTTTAAAGGGTTTCTTTGCCCAATGCAATAGTTGTTTTATTTCTTGACTGCTGCTTACATGAGTGTTGACTGTGGATCTAAGTAAAATGAAATTCTTGACAACTTGAATATTTTCTCTGTTTATCATGATGCTTCTTATAGCTCCAGTTGTGAGGAATTTTTGTTTTCATTGTGTTGAGGTGTAATCCATATTGAAGACTGGTAAGATCTGCATGTTGTTGTTGTTGTTGTCAGGTGCCATTGAGTCAGAACTGGCTCATAGTGACCCCATGCACAGTAGAACGGAACAACGTCCAATCCTGGGCCAACCCCACCACCGCTGCCACACTTGACGCCATCAATGATGCCACCTGGCTGATTCATCTCATTGGGGGTCTTCCTCTTTTTCTCTGACCCTCCATATTACGCAGCATGACATCCTTCTCCAGC
>NW_006408664.1:5167898-5177591 GCF_000296735.1 Chrysochloris asiatica | reverse complement strand
AAAAAAAAAAAAAAAGAGGTAGACATCTTACTACCTGACATAAGTATTATTTCGATTTTCACAGCCTTTTCTAAACCTGGCAGTTGAATTTCTGACAGTTCCCTGCTGATGTTCAGCTGCAGCCACTTAGAAATTTTCTTCTGCAGAATTTTTCTTTGCATGTGATATTAATGGCATTATTCAATAATTTCCACATTCTGTTGGATAACCTTTCTTTGGAATGGTGTATATATGGATCTCATCCTGTTGCTAGGCCAGGTAGCTGTCTTCCAAATTTCTTGGCATAGATGAGTGAACACCTCAAGAGTTGCATCTGTTTGTTGAAACATCTTAATTTGCATTCCATCAATTCCTGGAGGCTTATTTTCAGGCAATGCCTTCACTGCAGTTTGGATTTCTTCCTTAAGAACCATCCTAAAATGTTACCTCCTAAAATGTCTGAACACTAACTAATTCTTTTAGATACAGTAAATGTGCATTTTCTATATTCTTTTGATAGTTCCTGCATCATTTAACATTTTGCCCATAGAATTCCTCAATACTACAACTCAAGATTTGAATTTTTTTCCAGTTCTTTCAGCTTCAGAAATGCTGAGTGTGTTCTTCTTTTAAGTTTTCTAAAGCAATGGATTTTTATTATATTTTACATTTTTTTTTCTCTGTCTGCTTTTAGAAATGTTCTGTTCAGCACTTTCACCTCATCATTTCATCCATTTGCATTAGCTACTTATGTTCAAATCATAGAGAGTTTTATGCATTCTCCAGCTTGGCTATAGAAATGTCAAGTACAAGGTATTCTAGAGTAGGTTCTTTGATTGATTTTAATTCTAACATGAAATATAACAGGAAGTCACAACAGTATGAGACAGAAGGTCAAGTCTGGGCAATTAGTTGCTAATGTCAGCTAAAGGAGCCAGAGCTGGGAAAAATTTCCAGGTAGAACACAACTGCATACATTTGAAATTTACTGTTACCAGCATTCTCTTTTCCTCTCCTTGTTTCTACACAGCTTTTTGTCTGGACCCTAAAGTTTTATTATCACACAAATAAGGTCCTAGGTGACAAAAAAAATGCTGGTGACACAAAGTGAGGTCAAGCCATACAGATAACCATCCATCTAAGTTGCATAATGGACTCCTGATATGGTACTGTAGGATCAATACTGGACTAGGAACCACAAGGTCGGCAGTTCAACCCCACCAATTACCCCTTGGAAACCCTATACCTATATAGGGTTGCTATGTGTTGAAACTGTCTTGACAGCACTTTAAAAAAAAGTTGCATAACAGAATATATCTACAGAGCAAATGTTTATATGGTTTACCATTATGCTCTATTTAAAAATAGACCAAAGGTGAATTTTCCAATATTAAGCTTCTGAGGAGTTGTGGTATGACACTGTAGGATAAGTACAGAACTGCTAACTGCAATGTGGCGATTAAAATTATCAGCTGCTCCTCAAAAACCCTATACAGAGTTGCTGTGAGTCAGAACTTAACAACAACACAACGTGTTTTCTAAACCTTTTTTTCCAAACTATGTTTTTGGGAAGAAAGGTGCACTGTGTAAATTAGGGCAAGAGTAGGGCAAGAGTTCAGAACTCTACCTCCTTGGCTGTTCCCTCACTTGCCTTTTTATTATTCTCAATTCACATAATTCCATTGACACAAATAAAGTGTTTAAATCACTGTTCTGTTAAATTAGCTTTGTAAACTCACATGTGTAGCTTGATGTCACAACCTCATGGAATCTTACAGTAGTGTTAGAAACATTTTATGTTCAAATTAGCATGTATATTCCCTTTCCTCCTGGTGAAAATACACTCCCATTTCTCAAGACTGAGCTCAAAATTAATTTTTTTTTCTGGGGATATCTCTTGCTGATTCTATAAGCCAGATCTACTTCCTCATCTTCTCTTCAATAATGCAATTTATAAGTCTACTCACATTATGCTGTGTTGCTGTTAAGTTCTATTGAGAAGGTTCTGACTCATAGTGACCTGTATAGGGTTTCCAAGGAGTGACTGATAGGTTTGAATCTTAGACTTTGAAGTTAGTGGTCTGGTGTTTATCTTATAGCACCACATTAAGACTCCTGTATTCTGTTGTAATCACCTCAATATGGGGAAATAAATGATCAGCTAGTGAAACTCCAGTACAGAGACATGGTTAATACTGTGCAATGGAAGTTTATTTTCAGTTTACATTACAGGAAGAAGTAATTTTTCCTTTACATTACTCCTCCTATCACTACAGAAGAATAAACCTTATTTCTGCTTTGGCGCACCAAGCCCTAGAGAGGACTTGTTTTTGTTGTTGTTAAGTGCCGTTGAGTTTGCTCCAATTCATAGTGGCCCTGTACAGGGTTTCCAAGGAACAGCTGGTGAGTTTGAACTGTCAACCTTGCAGTTCAAACCAACCTTGAGGTCGAGTGCTTATCCTACTGCACCACACCAGGACTACTGTTATTAAATGCAGTTGAGTTGGTTCTAACTCATAACGAGGCTGTATACGGTTTATGAGGCTGTGCATCTTTGTGGAAGCAGAAAGCCTCATCTTCTCTGGCAGAGCAGTTGGTGTTTTTGACCCCTGACCTGTGGTTAGCAGTCCAGTGTTTATCCTATAGAGCCACAGCATTCCAAAGATAGGACTGGTGGTGGTGGTGATTATGCTCTGTGTAGTCGGTTCTGATTCATAGCGGCCTTGTATATGGTTTCCAAGGCTGTAAATCTTTACTAGAGCAGAAAGTCTCATTACCCCTATCCACCCCCCATTAAACAGCTGGTATTTTTAAACTACTGACCTTGAATTTAGCAACCCAACTCGTAACTACTATGCAAGCTGCAGTATCACACATCCTTTCTGGGTTTTCAGGTACAGAAAGCAGCAGAAGCAGAAGATAATTCAATCTTCTAAAGAAGTAATTTGATAATACTTCACTATTTAAAGATTATGCTTTAGGAAAATTCACTAGCAAGGTAACGTTTTTAGACTAGTATATAGGACTCTGAATCAAGAAGCAGGCATCCCTCGTACTGGTTAGGGGTATCACCTGCTTTTCAGAGAACTCAAAGGAGAAAATGGATCCTGAACTCATCATACATCCTCATTTAGAAGAGTGTGCAGTGAATATACACAGGACCTTAGTGAGGATGATGACTCAGATTCAAAAGAGCAGACCAGGTTGCCGATGTTCTCTTGACATTTTCATCCAGAGTTTTGTGTTTTCTGTCTTCCCACTAAAATCTTAAATGACTTTTCTACTCCTACTAGATATCTTCTTTACTTTATGAAGAAACTGCATTGGCTAGTACTTGTTGAACGATTTTCACAAAGATTTTTTAGTGTTCATTTAAAGCATAACAAGACTTTGCTCATGTCAAAGACCTAAGTCCCTGCAAAAATGTAATGTTCTACACTTTAATGCTGAGAATCCAGTTCTTCTCTATTTTGATTAGAAACACTTCTAGCTTGTCTTGATGACTAACAGTTGCATGGAGTAGGAAAATCAGGCCATCAGTGCATTGTACCACATGTTGTCTTCATGAGAGTAATTCCTGTCTGTGCATATATTCTTGTTATAGTATCACTGTTCCTATTGCCATACTTTTTGTCCCTATCTCCCTACCTCACTAGCCTTTGTGGTCCTGGATGGAAAAGACTAGGCTCTATTCATAGCCATCTCTTCAGCACATTGTACATTTCTTGACATGAAGAAAGTGTTCAGTAAATGTTTGTTTTATTATTTTTTTCTGGTTTTTCTTTTTTGTGTGATTTGAGTGAAGGTTTACAGAATAAATATTTGTTGAACAAATTAATTTGAATAAATAAATTACTTGTGTGAAGCAAATATAGTAGGATAGTATTGGAAAGTATTAATGGATATGTTTTATTCTGTGTGTTATTAATGTATTGTTTAACAATAATATGCTTCAATTTTTTTCCCCATGCATTCAATGCAATGTGTAGCATTCAGCACCTTCACTTACTTGAAGGTAGAATGGCACAACAAAAATAGGTAAAGAACAAAATAAAACAAAAACTGCTGGGGCCAACTGCCACACCTGACAATTGGCTATTCTCCATGACCCAAGTGGAGAGATTAAACTTGAGTAGGGGCAACGGGAGATTAGAAATAAAAAGGAAGACACAAGACACAAATGAAATAAGTAAAGTTGGGTCCAGGTGGGATGCAGCACTCTGATGGAGATACTGCAGCCCAAATCAAGTGCAGCAAGTTTATTATGTACACCACTTAAGGGGAGGGGCTTGAGGGAGGGTAAGGAATGCAGGAACATCTTGTGCTGAAAGTGCATGCAGTAAGCAGAACTTTATTAGAAAAATTGTAACTTGTGGTAGCAGGTCAGAACGCAGATTAGAGTAGGTAAATGTTTGTGTAGACCGAGCTAAAAGTCATGGCTATGTACAAGGACCTGCTTTGCAGGTTCCTTTTCTCTTGAGGCCGCTTTGCAGACTCAAGGGACAGCTAAGCCTGGGTGCAGCCCAATGTCATGAGCCACAGCTGACAAATTTGGTGGTCCACAATTCAAGGTCATGCTTTGAGATAACCAAGAGGTCAGCTGTAACCCTTGGTTAAACTGCTCCCAAGCTGTAGACCTTCGACTCAGTTGCTCCCCCCAAAAAATCTTTAAACTCTGAGTCAATATTTTGCCTTCTGAGTTTTAAAAAGCCTATATATCAGGTGGAAGCTATCAGCTGCTCCGTGGGAGAAAGATGAGGTATTCTGCTCCCATAAAGATTTACAGCCTTGGAAACCCTGTGCAGGGTTGCTATGAGTAGGAACTGACTCCATGGCACAGAACAGCAGCAGCATATATCAGGTAGAGAAAGGGGAGAGAGACCTCAATGTGTAGAAATTGAGGGAGTAGAAAATTCTCATAAGGAGGAGTTAAGCTACTTCCCATTGCAAAAGTCTGTTGGACCAAAGATCAGGGGTCTGATTCTGCATGGGAATCATACAGGCAGGCACAGGGCCAGGATCTGGACACCACTTAGTCTTTCTTGAGTAACTTTTGCTGTACTTACTGTTTATGTTAGATGAGGTTCTGTCTGTAACATCAGTCAGTAGGTTACTCATTGACGGTCCAGAGAAAACCCTGAATGCTGAAGTCTGCATTACTTCTCTGGCCTCATCTCCTATATTTTATCCATTGCTTACTTAACCCAACAATGCAGGCATCTCCTCTTCCTTGAGCACACCAAACATGCTTGTTACCACATAGCCTCTGTACTGACTGTTCCTTCTGTTTAGAAGTACTCTTCTCCCATAAATTTACCTGAGTTTATTTAAAAGTGACCCCCTTAAAGAGGTGCTCACTGACCATCCTACTTACAATTACAATCTACCCCAATTCAGTCCTGGAATTCCTGATTTATTCTGACTTTTTCTTTTTATCACAATGCTTACCACTTCACTTATTAGTTTTTTGTCTATTGTCTGTCTTCCACTGTTACAATACAGGATCCACAAGGAAAGAGATACTTGTTTTAGATATAGATATATCCCAGACAGCTAGGATAATGTCCAAGAAACAGTAGGCATTCAATAAATATTTTTGGGATGGATGAATCTTGTATGAGACTACTATTTTTTAATACTCCAGGACATTTTAGAATCCCTGAAAATAAAATGTGTGGCCTGAATAACAGTGTGTGCATATAAAAGAAAGGGCCCCTCTCAACACACCTGCACTTATATGAGACTAAAGAGAATGTCTGTCACCTCTTCACCTGCTTATCCTTCAGGCAGGCAGTCAGAAAACCCATCTTCATTAGACATGCAAGCACAATTTCATGAAACTAAAAATTAAGTAAAAACTGTTTTTGTAAGTGCATTCACTAGTCTGGTGTTTGACAATCAAATGAGTTTTCCTTTATACTTACATTATTAAACAGGGTTCCATTCTTAGCTCAACTTTCCTAACTTGATCTAACTCATAAACATATGTGAACCATAGAGTACTAGTAGCTTCCATTGTCTCCTGATAGATGGTAATATGAGAAGTAGGCTCAGGGAGCTCTTCTCATTTCTAGATCTCTCTTTGGAGTCACTTATTTCTGGCTACAATGTAGAATAGGTAGAGAGGCCATTTATGTGAAGAACAAAAATGAAATTTACCCTGCTAAATATGTTGAGCATTTCTGAATAATAGAGCCCCAGAAAAAGAGACTGAGTTCTTTATATTCTGCCCAATGGAGCAATTTTAGTATTTCTTCAGTACCTTCAACTTTTCCAGTCAATGACACACCAATAACCTCATTAAGTTCTCAAAATCACTTTAGATAACCCAAGAGTTGCATAAAGGAAATAGGATCTGAAATTCTTTTCTATCTGTTTGAAGAGTTGAGTCAGTGGAATGGCTCTGACCCATCTCAGAGCTGTGACACTGGGCTTGTGAAAGCCATTTGTTGGTGAACACTCTGGACATCAGGCTACTCCAATGATGTCTTTCCTGTGATTAGAAAAGGATCATCTGGTCACAGGTTTGCCACTAAATCACCTCAAAACCATTATTATCTTTAGAACCTGAAATACATATCTTCTTATAGGATAGTCTGCACTTTTGAGATCAGACATATGTCACAAGCTTGTGTGCGTTCAAAAATAACCTTCCTCATTAAATAGGATCACACTGTACAAATTTGGAACTCACTAGGTCACATTTGCAGCTCTAGGACAGTAGTTATTAACATTTAGGGGTAGAGACTAATTTACTAGTGCGAAGAAACTAAAAAAGATTAGTTGAAAATTGGAATTAAAAGACAATGGCATTTTTCAAAGAAATTTTTGCAGTCCCCTCATAAGCAAGGTAGACAAGGGCATATTTGTGCTTACTTGTTAATCTAACTATTCACTACTGATTGACAAGTAAGCATAAGTAAGCTCATATTTACCTTGCTTACTGGGTACTCTGTTTCTGTCAGAGACTGTAAATTTGAAAAGAGATTTTGAAGGTGCTGTGATGTTGAAAGAGAGACAGATTCCAGTCATACCCAGCCATACCAAGAAGCAGGATCTTTGATACAGTCAAAAATTGTGAAATTGTTCACTCCAGATTAGTTAGTAAGTACGAGTAAGCCTGTGCTTACCTTGCCTATTTGGAAACCAGATGTGGTTTGGGGATTATTAATTTTTTGGGAGTCTGCTGTAGGATAAACACTGGACTGCTAACTGAAAGGTAGCAGTTCAAATCTACCAGTTGCTCCATGGGGTTTCCATGATTATTGAAAATATCCTGCTTAAAAATAAAATGGAATTCATAAAGATAGATATCTTATGCATTGTTGTTGTTAAGTGCCATCAAGTTGGTTTTGATCCATAGCAACCCTAGATAGGGTTTCTGAGGGGTGACTGGTGAGCTTGAACTGTCAACCTTGCAGTTCAAACCAGCTTTGCAGTCCAGTGCATTAACCCACAGTATCACACCAGGACTTTTAGGCATCAGTGAGCAAAAATGTATTGGTATAGGCCATTTTGAATCTGACAATAATATGTCAGGAATGACAAATTCAATAGGAATGACATCACATTCACCATCAAAGAGAACATTTCAAGATCTGTCTTGAAGTGTGACATGCCTGTGATGGGCTAATATTCATACATCTACAATGAAGACCTGGTGTGGCTCTGTAGGATAACCACTCAACCATATGTCAGTGTGAACCACAAGGTTGGTGGTTCAAATTTACCAGCTGATCTTCAGAAAAAAAGAACACTATGTGTCAGTACAGACTTGATGGCACTTAACAACAACAACAAGGAAAACTAGTTCATACACTATTTTTCAAATTCACACACCAACCGCTAAAGCCAGTGATGATGAAATTGAAGAATTCTACAAACCTCTTCACTTAGAAATTTGAAACCAGCATAGTTATTCTTCATGTCTCATATTTTGGACATATTATCAGGAGGGACAGGTCCTTGGAGAAGGATATCATGTATGGTAAAGTTAAGGGTGTGTGAAAAAGAGGAAGACCCCCAATGAAATGGATTGGTATAGTGACATCAGTAATGGGTTCCAGTGTAACAACAATTGTTAACTTGTCCCAGGACAAGCTGTTGTGGATAGGGTCACTATGAGTTGGAATCCACTGGAAGACACCTAACAACAACAGCCAGTGTTGCTGACCTTTGACACCATACTGTTCTTGTTATAGTTGTCTGGTGAGGAAAATTGCTTTCATCTTCCTTCTATTTACCAAATTTTCTGTCTTTTATCTTTAAGTGCTTAAAATTCTCATTAAGAATAATTTTAATGTATTGTATTGTTCTTCCATATTCTCTGTGAAGTGTCTGCCACTAATTCCTTATTCTCGTGAGAATAACTATTCTCTCCAGTTGTTTTCCATTGTCGTCCCTTTGTCTTACTCTGATTTATTAGGTACTGCTTCTTTATCTTATGCCAGTCTGTGGGCATAGAAAGGAAGCAGTGAGCAAAAGAACAGATTTTATCACTTTCCAAAAGAAACTTTAGCCTCATACAGACCCTATAACTACCTTCTGGAACTACTCCCTATTCTGATCTTCAAGTCATACATATAAAATCTAAACCCTTTTATAAGCTGATAACTTGTTGATATAATCACTAACTGTAAAACACGAATGCTTAAAAAATGTACTTTGAAGTTATAAAATAAAATGTTTACTGTTTAACATTGGCAAACAATAGGCATATTAATGGTAAATCAAACTAATATATTGTCTTTGTGGTGGTGGTGGTTATGTGCTATGGACTCAGTTCCAAGGTTGTAAATCTTTATGGGAACAGAAAGCCTCATCTTTCTACTATGAGCTGCAGGTAGATTGGAATGGTTGACCTTGAGGTTAGCAGTCCAACTCGTAACCCACTGTGCTACCAGGAAGAAGTTCGGGCAGTGCTGAAGACATTGACAGAAAACAAGGCTCTAGGGATTGATGAAATACAAATTAAAATGTTTCAAAAAAGCTTAACTTGTCTATGCCAAGAAGTTTTAAAGACAGCTACCTGCCAACTGAAATTGGAAGAGATCCATATTTATGCCAATTCCAAAGAAAGGTGACTCAGTGGAATGAGAAAATCATTGAACAATATAAATATCACATATAAGTAAAAATTCTGAAGATAATTTTTTAAATGTTTGCAGTAGTCTATTGATTAGGAGCTGTTAGCAATTATGTCTGAATTTAGAAGAGATATGGAAAGAGAGATATTGCTGATGTCAGGTGAATCTTGGTTGAAAGTGGAGAATACCAGGATGAAATTTACTTGTGCTTTATTGACCCTACAAGGATATTTGACTATGTGGAACCCAACAAAATGTGGCTAACATTGTGAAGAATAGGAATTACAGAACACTTCATTATTGTCATGTGGCACCTCTGTGTCTGCATGGAAACAGTAATTCAAACAGAACAAGGAGATGCTGAATGACTTAATATCAGGAAAGGTGTATATCAGGGATGTATCATTTCACCATACTTACTCATTCTGTGTGTTGAGCAGATGGTCTGAGAAAGCTGGATTATATGAAAAAGATATGGCATCAGGATTGGAAGAAGATTCATCAAGAACCTGTGATATTCAGATAGCACAACCATCTTGAAAGTGAAGAAAATTTTTGCTGAAAATAAAATTTTATATATAACCTTCAGTATGAATTACACCTCAACATAAAGAAAATGAAAATTCTT
>NW_006408664.1:5164041-5165163 GCF_000296735.1 Chrysochloris asiatica | reverse complement strand
TGACTCTTAGAGACCCTCTGCATAACAGAACAAAACATTGCCCAGTCCTGTGTCATCCTTATAATAGTTATTATGTTTGAGCCCATTGTTACTACCACTGTGTCTATCCAGTTCATTGAGGGTCTGTCTGTCTCTTTTTTGCTGAACTTTCATTTTACCAATCATGATGTGCTTCTCCAGGAATTGGTCCCTTCTGGTAACATGTTTGAAGTACGAGAGACAAAGTCTCACCATCCTAGCTTCTTAGGAGCATTCTGGTTGTACTTCTTTCAACACAGCTGTGTTTGTTCCACTGGCAGACCATGGAGCTTTCAGTATTCTTCTACAGTACCATAATTCAAATGCATCTATTTTTCTCCTGTCTTTCTTATTTGTTGTCCAACTTTCACTTGCATATGAGGTTGTGGCAAATACCATGGCTTGGGTTAGGAGCCTCTTAGTCTTCAAAGTGACATCTTTGTTATCTAACAATTGAAAGAGAACTTTTGAAGCGACATCTTTGTTATTTAACTACTTGAAAGAAGTCTTTTGCAATCAGTTTGCCTAATGTAATGTTTCCTTTTATTTTTTATTTTTTAATTTTTGTTGTGAATTGATTGATAGCTTACATGGGTGAACATCAGTTTTGCACTCATCTTATCATATTTTGTTTCATTGATTAAGCACTCTCTCCCCTTTATGCTACAAAACTTCTACCTTTACAGTTGTTACATTGGCTAGGTCAATGGCCATGGCTCGGGAGTCTCCAAGTCTCCCAAAACTTCATCTCTCATCTCAAAATCGACATCTCAAGGAGTCAATGGAACATGGTAGAACTGAGCCCATATCTTTATTACTGCCTTTCACCGACTTCCACTCACATGTAGACCAACGTGGTCGCCAGCTAGCTTACATGCCTGCTTGTGTGTTCCCTTTGAATTTCAGTCTTGGAGGTGGTCTTGTCCTGTGGAACTTGATTGCTTGCCTTGATGGCTCCCTGGCAAATAGCTTGCTTGTTCTTGTAATCGCTAAATAGACTGCTGTCTTTATTTATTTGTTTTTCCTGCTGGTCTTTCTTTCAGGACATATCTTCTGTTCCTGTAGCCACTCCTAGCTGTTCTGCATGACCTTTCAAGTGTGAAT
>NW_006408664.1:5147905-5163662 GCF_000296735.1 Chrysochloris asiatica | reverse complement strand
CCTCCCCCTTCTTGTGTATTGCTCTTCCCTTCCATGTATTTTGCTTCCCAAATACCTGAATTATGATGTGTCTATGCACTAACTTGTGCTCTGCCGTAGCCTCCATCTCCCACCCCTGGTAACCAACAAATAATTTTTTTTTTCTTTTAGTATGTGTGTCTTAAGTTTTTACTGTAATAGCTTATGCAATATTTGCCCTTTTGTGACTGACTAATTTCACTCAGCATAATGTCCTTAAGGTTCTTCCATGTTATTCATGTTCTGCAGTTTCATTGTTTTTCTTCAAGGTAGCATACTATTCCATTGTGTATATACACCAAAGTTTGTTTATCCATTCTTCCATTGATGGGCACTTAGGCTGTCTCTATCTTTTTGCTATTGTGAGTAGTGCTGCTATGAACATTGGTGTGGATATATCTACTTGGGTTCTGGTTTGTAATTCTTGTGGAAATATACCAAGTAGAGAAATTGCTGGATCATAAGGTGTTTCTATTTCCAACTTTCTGATGAAGCACTATACTGTTTTCCAGAGTGGTTGAACAATTTTACATTTCCACCATCAATGTAGGAGCTTTCCAGTATCTCCACATCCTCATCAGCATTTATGATACTTTGCTTTTTTTGAACTTCACTGTTATTGATGGTGTGAGATGATGTCTCATTGCTGTTTTGATTTGCATCTCTAGTGCACCTGAGTGCAAAGCTGTTTGAACTGCAAGGTCGGTGGTTCAAGCTCACCAGCTGCTCCTCAGAAATCCTGCATAGGGTCGCTATGGGTCAAAATTGACTTGACGGCACTTAACAACATAAAAAATGCCTAATGATTGTGAATATTTCTTCATATGTTTGTTGGCTGCCCAAATGTCTTCCTTGGTGAAGTCCTGTGCCCACTTTTTAATTGGTTTATTTGTCTTTTCTTGTAGAAGTGTTGCATTTTCCTATAGATTTTTTAGATTAATTCTTTTTCTGATATGTTATTGCAAAATATTTTTTCCCATAATGTGGGCTCCTTTTTCACTCTTTTGGTGAAATCTTTTTATGCATATACATTTCTAAGTTTTAGTATGTCCTGTAGAAGAATTGATGCTTTTGAGTTGTGGTGTTGGAGGAGAATATTGAAAATGCCATGGGCTGCCAACAGATCTGTGTTGAAAGAAGTGCAGCCAGAGGGCTCCTTGGAGACCAGGATGGCAAACTTCGTCTCTTATACTTTGGCCATATTATCAGGAGGGGCCAGTTGCTGGAGTAGGATATCATGTTTGGTAAGTAAGAGGGTCAGAGAAAATAAGGAAGACCCCTAGCGAGATGGAGTGGCAATGTGGCAGCATCAATAGGCTCAAGCGTGGCAATGATTGTGAGGTTGGCCCAGGACTGGGCAGTGTTTCGTTCTGTTATGCATAGGGTCACTATGAGTCAGTACTGACTGGATGGCACCTAACAACAGCAAAATCATGTACTTTGTCTTCTTTTGTTTGTGCATTTCTGGAAATGTTTCAGAGTCTATGTGTGCCCTGTATTAGAGCCCTTAAATTTGTCCCCATTTTTTCAATGATGGCCTTTATAATTCTGGGATTCATATTTAGGTCTTTAATCCATGTTGAGTTGGTTTTTGTATATGGTGTGAGATAAAGGTCTTGTTTCAATCTTTTGCATATCGATTTCCAATTTTGCCAGCACCATCTGTTGAAGAGATAATCTCCTCCCTATTCAGTGTACTTTGGCGCTATGTCAAAGATCAGTTTCTGGAGTCTCACTTCTGTTTCATTGGTCTATGTATCTTTCATTGTACCAGTACTAAACTGTTTTGAGACTGTCGCCATTTAGTAAAATTTGAAATCGGGGAGTGAGACGCTTCCAACTTTGTTCTTCTTAAGCAGTGCTTTGTTATCCTGGGTGTCTTCCCTTTCCATATAAAGTTTGTAATCGTCTTTTGCATCTCTTTAAAGAATGTTGTTGGAATCTGGATTGGGATTCCATTATATGTGTAAATTGCTTTGGGCAATATTGACATTTTCAAGATGTTGGGTCTTCCTATCCAGGAACATGGATATTTCATCCTTTGGCAGTTGTTGTAAAGGTATTACTTTTCTAATTTATTTTTTCAGCACTGTCATTATTAGTCTAGAGGGATCCGACTGATTTTGTATGTTGACTCTGCCACTTTGCTGAACCTTCCAATGAGTTATAGTACTTTTAATTGCTGAGTCTTTGGGATTTTCTATGTATAGGATCATATTATCTGTAAATAGACAGAATTTTATTTCTTCTTTGCCAATTTGGATGCCTTTAATTTCCCGATCTTGGTTTGGTTTCTTGATTGTTACTTGCATGAGTATTGATTGTGGGTCCAAGAAAAATGAAATATTTGACATCTCCAATATTTTTTCCCATTTATCTTGGTGTTATTTATTGGTCCAGTGGTTGAAGTGCAACCCATACTTCTTCAGTAAGTATTTTAATCCATCTTTATCAGTAAGTATTTTAAGTCCTCTTTACTTCCAGCAAACAAGGTTGTATCATCTGTATATTGCAGGCTGTTAATGAGCCTTCCTTTAATCCTGACGCCATATTCATCATATAATCCAGATTTTTGCATTCTTTTCTCAGCATGTAGATTGGATAAGTATGGAGAGAGGATACAAACGTGGCACAGAAATTTCCAGATTTTAAACCATTCTATGTTCCCTTATTTTGGTTGAGCAGTTACCTCTTGTTCTATGAATAGGTTCCTCATGAGCACAATTAAGGGTTCTGGAATACCCACTCTTCACAATGTTATCCATAGTTTGTTATGATCCACACAGTCAAATGCCTTTGTATAGTAAATAAGGAACAAGCATGGTAGCAGCAGTCAAGAAATCAAATAATGTACTGTATTGGGCTTTTCTGCTGCAAAAGATGTCTTTAAAGTGTTAAAGAGCAAAGATGTCACTTTGAGGAGTAAGGTTCACCTGATCTAAGGCATAGCATTTTCAGTCACCTCATATGCATGGGAAAGATAAACAATGAATAAAGAAGACTGGAAAAGAATCAATGCATTTGAATTATGGTGTTGGAGAAGAATACTAGATATGCTATGGACTTCCAGAAGAATGAACATATGTGTTTTTGAGTAAGTATGGCCAGATTGCTCCTTGGAAGCACTGATGGCTAGACTTTGTCTCTTGTGCTTTGGACATGTTGTCAGGAAGGACTAGTCCATGGAGAAGAATGTCATGCTTGATGAAGTGGAGGGTCAGTGAAAATGAGGAAGAACACTAATGAGATAGTTGACACAGTGGCAACAATTGGCTCAAACATAGTAACAATATGAGGATAATAAATAACCCAGAAGTGTTTCATTCTGTTGCACATAGATTCACTATGTGTGAGAACCGAGTTTATGGCACCTAATGACAACAGCAACAATCTATTTTCCTACTTTTGTATATGTGTTTTGAACAGCTTGATCACACTGTTTTAAATCAAGCTTTCTAAATATGAAGTAACTTTACAAAACTTAACTTCTTCATTTCAAAAATCAGTTAACATACCTATTTCATCACTTACTAATGTTAATGACATTGGGATGTTAAAATATCATGAAAATTCCCATTATCGTATTTTTCCGGTAAAGTACAGAATGAGAAATTTGAAACATGATTTTTCTATAGAATTCTACTGAATGCTAGTCTAGGCCAGAGTAATACCCTGTGCTTTGTTCCTCCTTATGTAGGTGGTGGGAAAATTGTTGCTACTCATTCTTCATGTGTGGATGGGGAGACAAACAGTGAAAAGTGTTTATTTTTGAAAAGAGGAAAGAAAAATTACATTTATTTGTTTTCTCCTGCAAGAATGCATTTTTAACAAGTCCCACCTCCTTTCCCCCTGGTCTGTATATGAACAGGCAAGCAAGTTCTAGACTAATTACAGTTTGGGGTAGTTTGCAGGTACTCATGATTAAGGCTTTGTGGTGTCTTTTGTACACTAACTAGCATCTTCCTCAGTGCAAGTGAGGTCCTGGACTATTTCTCCTCTGCATCATCCTTTTAAAAAGTTTTAATTAATAAAACATCCCCAGGCTTTGAGTTTGAACCAGAATGTGAATTTCTGGGATGCCTATGAACTGTTTTAGCCACATGTTATTGTGTATAGCCATTGAATAGAAACAGAAGGCAGCAGAGTCCATCACAAATTGAGAGTATGTATGAACAGGGTGTGCAGTTGGTTGAACATCATATCAAGTTTCAGTGCAATGGAAGCCTCAGTATTATAGCTGCAGAGGCAATGAACACTAATGAATTGGCCAACTTCAGTTCCTAAGAATATGCTAGGCAAAACCACTCAGTCAATTTGTAATCATCCAGAGAAAAGGCAATTGGTGTTACTCAGATTATGTTTAGAGAGCAATGTTCAGTTTTGATTTCAACACTTGAAAAATGTGTTGAAATAAATCCAGAGAAGAAAAACCTGTTATTTTCTGGCATTTAAAATTGTTACTGGTACTATTTCAGTTTTTGTAAAATTGTCCCCAAAGCAACCAATCAAAAAAATAGTGTAAATTTTTAGTCTGGTAGTTTGCAATTTGAAGAATTCCTTCAGTTATGTGAATTTGAGGATTAAAAAAAAATCACATAAAAAATATTTATAATTAATATGTGGAAGTCATAAAATGGAACAATGAGATGAACATATTTAGTTGATTTGCTGCAGGAGGGTTCAGAATATTATCTGAATATGTCTGCAATAATATCAGAAATGTAAATTGGATAATGAAAAAACATCCTGGAGCCTTAGTTTTCTTATCTATAAAATAGGGATTATGTCTGATCTATAGGTTTGCTGTAAGGAGCTCTGGTAGCGTAGTGGTTATGAATCAGGCTGCAAACCGCAAGGTCAGCAGTTCGAAACTACCAGCTGTTCCATGGGAGAAAGATGAGGTATTCTGCTCCTGTAAAGATTTACAGCCTCGAAAACCTCTGTACAGGGTGGCTATGAGTCGGAACCATGGCACATAGCCAGCCAGCCATAGGCTTGCTGTGAAGATGAGTAAGTGTGAAGGGTAAGGTTATGTGTCAATTTAGCTAGGCCATAATTCTCAGTGGTTTGGCAGATCTTATGCAATCATCCTCCATGATAGGTTCTGTGGTACCATAAATTGCTCAATATAACCCTTTTACCTATAATCTTTACAACTTCCACCAAATGACTCACCACACCTGTGCAAATGATGTGCTTTGGCTTACCAACATGATTGGAAAGTTTATCAATAATGCAAATAAGTTTCATGGCACCATGGGGTTGTTGTTGTTGTTAAGTGCTGTCGAGTCGGTTCCAACCCATAGCGACCCTGTATAGGATTTCCGAGGAGGAGCTGGTGAGTTTGAACTGCCAGTGGGACCATGCAAATAAGGTGTATAGAACTCTAATAAGGGAATTAACCAATTTTGACATTCTGCTAGGCTCAAAATGAGCTATCATAGAGGAAGAAAATGTGGTGAGCTTAATATCACCAAGAAAAAAGATAGGGGAGTAAAGTGTGACCTTTGAACTCTGTGCTGGGACACTCCTAGGCCTAGGAGTCAGAGATAAAGAAAGCTACAACATGGAAGACATTGAGAGATGATGGTGCAGCAATTGCAAGAATGATATTGGTGCAAGACAGCAGAAACCCGGAGATTGCGTGAGAGAGCTCTGATAGGGCTTGCCAGCTTGCACAGAGCTGAATTGCCTGAGAAGGCCCCAGCCAAGGTTCAGTGGCAGAGGGTGAGAAAAAGCTGTCCTGGTTGAGGAACTGTGTCCTGAGTTGTTTCTGCTTCTTCCAAGTTGATATTGATTCTGAGGTGTACCCTGTTGCTTCCCTAATAAACAACACAATAATGAACATGGTCTGTGAGTTCTATGTGGTCATTGTAGTGAATAATTAAACTCAACAGAGAAATAGAGGGTTGGTGTCAGAATTGACAAAATGGTTGGTGAGAGAAGGCACAATCTCCTTCTACAGTCTCATAAAAATCAGCTGTGAGATGTTGATTCTGATTATCCTTCCTTTTTGTTAAGTTAGAGATGTCAGGTGCCACCCCTATGCCATGTTTACAGCAACTAATCAGTTTAAGGAGTCCTGGTAATGCGCCAGACTGCAAAGTCAGTTTGAGCCACAAGGTCAGCAGTTCAAGCTCACTAGCCTCTCCTTGGAAACCCTATATATGGTCGCTATGTGTCAGAACCAACTCTACAGTACTTAACAACAACAATCAGTTTAAATGGAGTCCTGGTATAGCGCTGTGGGTTAATGCACCAGACTGCAAAGCCATTTGAACTGCAAGGTCGGTGGTTCAAGCTCACCAGCTGCTCCTTGGAAACCCTATACAGGGTCGCTATGGGTTGGAACCAAGTCGATGGCACTTCACAACAACAACAACAATCAGTTTAAAAGGAAGTTCTGTTGCGGGTATAGCACACATCCAATGTATGTGGATATTCTGTCAAAGTTTGCTTTTTGGATCCTGCATTTGTCTCATCATCATTCCCTGACCTTCTTAGGACATGAGCCAGCAACCTGCTATCTCACCTGCAGATTTTGTGAGTCACCAATTCTTGCAGTCCTCTGAGAAAGCAGGCTGACATCTAGCCTGCCATCTGATCTGCTGATTTTAGATTTATTGATTTTGGGTTTGCCAGCCCCTGCAATCATGTGATGCCTCCAGCCTGACATTTAATCATGGATTTTGGACTTGCCAGCCTCCACAACTGTGTGAACCATTTCCTTGAAATAAATGTCTCTCTCTTTATCTCTGTCTCTCTCTATAAATGTTGTTGTTGTGAAGTGTTGTTGAGTTGGTTCCAAATAATAATGATCCTGAATAGGGCTTCCAAGGAGTAGCTGGTGAATTGGAATCATTTACCTTTAGGTTAGCAGTCCAATGTTTATCCTACAGCACCACACTAGGACTCCATATATAAATGCTTCATTGGGTTTGATCCTCTAGAGACAGTGAGATAGACTATGTAAAAACAGAAAGTTTCCTAAACCCTTGTAATGACTCACTTCTCAAGGTAGTTTGCTATGGCTGCCACTATTCATTGTAAGGTAAGAAATTCTGCAAAATGTTGCTAATTTTGTTGTAAATGGTTTGTGGAAACACACATGTGGAGATATTATTGCCCAAGCATTTGCTTTTGAGTGAGATTCTGGACTGGCAAGAGTTAAGAATGCTTAATTTGAAGACTATGGAAAGAAACTGGATTATGTCTTTTTATAAAACCCGAACATTAACAACGGTGTCCCATCAGGGAATTAGTGCGGTTAGGACTTCATCTATATTACAGAAATGCCTTGGTTCTAACTTACCGTGCAGCACATTTCACTGTTGTTATTATTTGTTGTTAGGTGCTGTCCAGTCAGTTACAATTCATAGTGACTCTAGGTACAACAGAACATTGCCCACTCTTGCTCAATCTTCTCAATCATTCCCATGTTTGATTCCATTATTTTGGTGACTGTTTCAATCCATTTCATTGAGGATCTTCCCCCTTTTTCACTTTCTATTTACCAAGCATGATGTCTTCTCCAGAGCCTGGCACCTCCTGATAACATGTCCCAAGTATATGAGTTAAAATCTTGCCAACCTCACTTGTAACAAGCATTTTGTCTGCATTTCTTCCATGGCAGTTTTTTCTTTCTTCTGGTAGTCCACTATTCAATATTTTTTGCCAAATCATAATTCATATACACCAGTTCTTCTTCAAACTTCCTTAATCATTTTTCCAGCTTTCATATGCACATGAGGTGACTGAAAACATCATGGCTAGGGTCAGATGCACTTTAGTCCTCAAAGTAACATATTTTCTCTTTAATATTTTAAAGAGGCATTTTGAAGCAAATTTGCCCAATGCAATACATCATTTGACTTCTTAACTGGTGTTTCCATAGATGTTGATTGTGGATTCAAGTATAATGAAATCCTTGACAACTTCAGTATTTTTTCCATTTATCTTGATGTTGCTGAAATTCCCATTCTTTGCCATGTTATTCACAGTTTCTTATGATCTATAGTTGGATGCTTTTGTGTAGTTAATAAAACACAGGAATATATTTTTCTGGTATTCTCTTCCTTCAACCAACATGCAGCTGACATCAGCAATGGCATCTCTTGCTTCATGTCGTTTTCTGAATCTATTTTGGTTATCTGGAAGTTACTTGTTGATGTACTGCTGCAACTGTTTTTGAGTTATTTTCAACAAAATTTTACTTATGTGTAATACTAATGATATTATTAAGTAATGTCCACATTCTGTTAGTTCACCTGTCTTTGGAATGGACAACAATATGAATATATTTAGTCTATTGACATAGATGAGTGAGTTCTTCCAGCATTGCTTCTATTTGTTGATACATCTCAATTCGTATTCCAACAATTTTTGAAGCACTGTTTTTCTTCAGAGCCTGTAGTGTATATTGAACTTTTTCCTGCAGTACCATCAGTTCTTGATCATATACTAATCCTGAAATGGTTGTATGTTGATCAATTCTTTTGGGTCCAGTGACTGTGTATTCCTCCCATCTTCTTTTGATACATTATTCAGTTTACAAACATATATGCTAATGTCAGAACCCCAGCCTCAGAAATTCAAATTCAATTTGCTTGGGGCATCCTTTGTTTTGAAAGCTCCATAGGTGCTAATGCATGACTATGGCTGTGAACCACTGCAATGATGACTTTAGATCATTACATCACATAGTTTTCCAGAAACTCTCTCTCAAAGCCTCTGTATCCTACAAAAAGAGAAAGATGTGTTTAACAGGAGCTAAAATCAACAATCAAGAGAAGATGAAGGAGGATGTAAGAGAAAGTTAAGGTTGGTCTTGCTTAACCTTTCAGTCTATCTAAATCTGATCATTCTGTCTGTGAATTATTCAAGCTCCTTCCTAAAATCAACAATAATGATGAAAAGCAGGGAAAGAAATAGCTAAGGTTGGTTTTACTTAACCTTTAAGTCTGTTTAAGTCTAATCATTCAGTCTGTGAATTATTCAAGCTATTTCCTCTTGTCCCTTTCCTGTTGGTGGCCTGCCTTCAGGACATTTTATATTCTTTAACTCTTCACCAGATGGTGGAAGAGTAAAATAATACTAGTCTATCTTTTCTGCCCAATTGATAATTAAAAAATTTGGATGGACAAAATTTTAGACTGCTACTTCAAACTGAGGGGCAGGATAAGTTGTGTTAATCTATAATATAAATAGGCAAAATGGCAAATTATTTACAACAACTTATAAACATTTTGGAGTTGTGGTGTGGCACTGTGGGTTAATGCACTAGATTGCAAAGTTGGTTTGAACCACAGGGTTGGCGGCTTAAGCTCACCAGTTGTTCCTTGGAACCTTATACAGGGTTGCTATGGGTTGAAAGTGACTTGGCAGCACTTAACAACAACATGAACATTATAGTGCCTGAGAAACGTGGGTATAATGAAATAAGTAAATACAGAGCTCAGAATTGGAAAAAGCCATCAGGAATATAGTTTGGTGTGGTTCTGTAGGATAAGCACTGGACTACAAAGTCGGTTTGAACTGCAGTCCCATGCATTAACCCACAGTGCCATCTTTTGCATGTTTGTTTTAATAAACAACTCTTTTATATCTGAGTAATTTGGGTAGAAAAATTCTGTGGAAAGGAGGATTTGGGAATTAGAAATACTCTGGAGTGAAAGATATTCTCTTTATTATTCTTTTATAGCAAGTAACTTCTGCCTAGGCTCAAATCTTTATTCTGGAGAAAACTGAAAATTATCTACAATTCAATATAAATAAAGAAACATGTAGCTATGTTCCTTATCAGTTATTTTCCACTTATCATTTCAGGTAGCTCCTCTGCAAAACAACTGAATTCCTTCATGTTTTTGTAGATATACCCTTGATAATATAACTTTCTGAATCAAAGTACATATTACTGAACATAATCTTTTGAGTATCAAGTTGTATAAACAAATTTTTTATGAGTTTCAAATGTAGAAAAAATGTAAAAGATTACAAAGCATTGGTTTGCATGTGGGTCATGTTCCTTGAACCATTTATGTTATTTTAAGTGATGTTATTGTTAGGTGCCACTGTTGAGTCAGTTCCAACCCACAGTGACCCAACAGAACAAGACACCTCCCAGATCTGTGCCAGCCTCACAACTGCTGCTATGACTGAGCCAATTATTGCTGCCACTGTGCCAATCCATCTCATTGGGGGTCTCCCTCTTTCTTGTTTTCCCTTTATCTTACCTAGTACGTTGTTCTTCTCTAGGGACTGGTCCCTCCTGATAAGATGTCAAAAGTATGAGAAATGAAGTCTGGCCATCTTGGCTTCTAAGGAGCATTCTGATTGTATTTCTTCCAACACATATTTGTTTGTTCTTTTGGTAGTCCATGGAACCTTTAATATTCTTCTCCAATACCTCTACGCAATAGATAGGCTCAAAAAATTTTAAACAATGTTGTTGTTGTTAAATGCTGTCAAGTTGGTTCTGACTCATAGCAATCTTGTATAGGGTTTCTGAGGTGGGTTTTAACCTCTGACCTTGTGATTCAAACTGACTTTGAAGTACGTGCATTATAAATAAGTCGTTACTAGCTTTTCACCTGCAGAAGCCAAAGTTAAATTCCCAAAAATGTTAATCACATACAGATGTGCTTTTATTTGTATTATCTAAACTTAGTATATGAATGTTGGGTATTATCACAAATAAAAACAGAATCTGAAGGTAGTTTTTTTCTCTTCTCTGTTGAACCTTTTCTTTCTGGTGGTGGTAATATTTGTGTACCTTCAAGTTGGTTCTGACTCATAGTGATTCTGTATAGGGTTTCCTTTGCTGTAAATTTCTACAGGAGCAGAAAGCCTCATCTTTCTTCCTAGGAGTATATTCAAACTGTTAACCTTATAGTTAGCAGCCCAACTCATTTCCACTATGATACCTTCTTTACTTTCTGTTGTTGTGGTTGTTGTTGGGCACCAGCTGAGTCAGTTCCAATTCATAATGACCTTATGCACAATAGAAATAAACACTGGCCTGTCCTGCAAAATCATTAAGCTTGAGCGCACTGATACTGCCACAGTGCCCAACAATCTCATTGGGGATTGTCCTTTTTCACTGACACTTCACTCTACCTAGCATGATGCTCTTTTCCAGGGACTTGTCTCTTCTGATAATATATCTGATGTATGAGGGACAAAGTCTTACCATCCTCACTTCTAAGGAATATTCTGGCTGTATATCTTCCAACATAGATGTGTTTGTTCCTCTAGCAATCCCTGGTACTTTTATTTAATATTCTTCTCCAACACCGTAACTCAATTACATCAATTCTTCTATTGTATTCCTTATTTATTATCCAACTTTCATGTATATCTGAAGCTATTGAAAATACATGGCTTGGGTCAGTCACACTTTAGTCCTCAAACTGACATCTTTGCTCTTCAACACTTTAAAGAAGTCTTGTACAGCAGATTTTCAAGACCCTCAGCGAGATGGATTGGCAAAGTGGCAGCATCAATGGACTTAAGCATGGCAACAATTGTGAAGTTGGCCCAGGACCAGGCGGTGTTTTGTTCTGTTGTGCATACGGTTGCTATGAGTCAGTACCGATTCAATGGCACCTAACAACAACAACAACATGTCATTTGATTTCTTGACTGCTGCTTCCACAAGTGTTGATAATTGATCTAAGCAAAATGAAGTATTTGACAACTTCAATTTTTCTCTATTCACCATGATATTATGTATTGCTCCAGTGGTGAATTTTTGTTTTCTTTCCATTGAGGTGCAAACCAAACCAAAGGTTTTGGTCTTTGGTCTTCATCAGTAAATATTTTGAGTCCTCTTCACTTTCAGCAAGCAAGCCTGTATCATGTGTATATCACAGGTTGTAATTATGTCTTCCTCCAGTCCTGATGTCACGTTCTTCATCATAAAATCTAGCTTCACAAATAATTTGCTCGACATACAGACGAAATAAGTATGGTGAAAGAATACAACACTGGCACACACCTTTCTTGATTTTAAACCATTCAGTGTCCCTTGTTTCTATTTGAACAACTGCTTCTTGGTCTATTTACAGGTTCCTCATGAGCACAATTAGATGTTCTGGAATACATATGCTCTGCAATGTTGTACATAGCTTGCCATCATTATCCAGATAGTTGAAAATTTTGTATAGTCAGTAAAGCACAGGCAAGCATCTTTTTGGTATTCTCTGTTTTCAGCTAAGAAGATGTCAGCAATGATATCTCTCATTCTACGTCCTCTTCTAGATCTGGTCTGAACCTTTGGCATTTCCTTCTCAATGAAGAATTGCAGCCATTTTTGAATTATCTTTAGCAAAATTTTACTTGCATGTGATATCAATAATATTGTCCAATCATTTCCACATTCCATTGGGTCATCGCTCTTTTGAATAGACACAAATATGAATCTCTTCCAATCAGTCAGCCAGGTAGCTGTCTTCCAAATTTCTTGGCATAGCTGAGTGAGTGCCTCCACTACTGCATCAATTTGTTGAAAGATTTTGATTTGTATTCCATCAGTTCCTGTAGCCTTGTTCTTTGCCAATACCATCTGCGCACTTTGGACTTCTTCCTTCATTACCATTGGTTCTTGATCATATGCTAGTTCTTGAAATGGAAATATAATATTATGGGCTGTGGGTTAATGCACTGAACTGCAGTTGGTTTGAACCATAAGATTGGTGGTTCAAGTTCACCGGCTGCTCCTCAGAAACCTTAATACAGGATTGCTATGGGTTGGAACCTACTCGATGGCACTTAACAACAACAACAACAAAGATGGTGAGCTAACCCACAGTGTCAGTGGTTGGAGTCCACTAATCGCTCCAAAAGTCAAAGATGACGTTTTCTGTTCCCACAAAGATTTACACCTTTGTGGGGAGATTCCCTTTTTTGAGAGTCCCACAAAGGGTTTCTATGAGTTAGAGTTGATTTTACAGCACTTGTGGGTTAATGAACCAGACTGCAAAGCCGTTTGAACTTCAAGGTCGGTGGGTCAAGCTCACCAGTGGCTCCTGGGAAACCCTATACAGGGTCACTATGGGTCGGAACCAACTCGACAGCACTTAACAACAACAACAACCAAAAACAAAATTAAAAAAAAGGTGAGGACAAGAAGGTACAGACTGATTATTAGGTTGATAGTAAATGTTTAAGTCTTTTAGAAAGCAGTGTATGTGGATATCTTTGAATTGTTCATAATATTTGATGCATTAATTCCACTTTTATGACTCTATATAGAAGAAATAACTTTTAACTAAAATGTAAAAATAACCTTTACATTTAAATGTAATAATTTTTAAGTTCTCTCTGTACTTTGTTATTAATAATAATGTTATTTTCCACATGAGAAAACGAGAAGCAACCTCAGTGTCTGACACAGGGAAAAGCTAAACTATAGTAAATTTTAGGATTTCTTGTTGTGTGCTGTCGAGTCGGTACCAACTCATATCCACCTTATCTACAACAGAATGAAACACTGACCTGTTCTGCGCCAACTTCACAACCGTTGCTACTCTTGAACTCATTGTAGCTGCCACTGTGTCAGTCCATCTTGTCAGGGGTCTTCCCTTGTTTCATTGACCCTCCACTTTACCAAGCATTGTGTCCCTCCCCAGGGACAAGTCCCTCTTGATAATATGTCTGAAGTATGAGATATGAAGTCTGGCCATTCTGGCTACTAAGGAACATTCTGACTGTACTTTTTCCAACAAAGATTTGTGTTTGCTTAGCAGTCTATGGTATTTTTAACACTCTTCTCCAACACCATAACTCAAATGCATCAATTCTTCTATGATATTTGTACTTGCTGTACAACTCTCACATGTATGTGAGGTTATTGAAAATATCATGGCTTGGGTCAGGCACAACACTTTAGTCCTCAAACTGAAATTTTTGCTCTTGAGTACTTTAAAGAGGTCTTGTGCAGCAGGTTTGCCTAATGCATTACATGGTTTGATTTCCTGACTGCTGCTTCCATGAGTGTTGATGAGTGATCCAAGCAAAATGAATCTTTGACAACTTCAATCTTTTCTCCATTTATATGGATGTTGTTTCTTGCTCCAGTAGTGAGGATTTGTGTTTTCTTTACATTGAGGTGTAACCCATACTGAAGGTTGTGGTTTTTGACCTTCATCTGTAAGTATTTTATGTCCTCTTCACTTTAATCAAGCAAAGTTGTATGATCTGGATATCTCAGATTCTTAATGATCTTCCTCCAATCCTGATGTCACATTCTTCTTCACATAACCATGCTTCTTGAATTATTTGCTCTGCATACATATTGAGTAACTATTGTGAAAGAATAAAACCCTGGTACACACCCTTCCTAATTTTAAACCATTCAGGGTTCCCTTGTTCTGTTCCAACAACTTTCTCTTTGTCTATGTACTATAGGATAACCCCTGGGTAAAATATTACATTGGAATTTAAAAGAGAACAGAAAATACAGAAAGTTGTTTATGATACTATATAAAAACAGCAGGGTACAAATTTTTTAAGATATGCAATCATAACTCAATTAAAAAAAACACACCCTATGTGTAAATCCTTGTTAACCACATCATATTCATTATATTTGTGTATAAGATCAGAAATGACCTTAAGTATTTTCCTATTTCTTTATACATTTAAAAAGGAGCACTTGTGTACTATGGATTAGGTATTGAGTTGTTAATCACAAGGTTGGCAGTGAAACTCACCAGCTGCTCCACAGGAGAAAGATGAAGCTGTCTGCTCCCTTAAAGATTGGCAATTTATAGTCTTGGAACCCCTATATAAGGTCACTGTGAATCAGAGTAGACTTGATGGAAAAGATACATATATCTTATATACACACACACATTTGAGGGTGAGTCAAACATTATCCACACTCTGGTTACATTAAAATGCCCATCCATGCCCATGACCAATGAGAACATTGAGTGCACGTGCAATGATTATATTGAATAGATGAGAGATAGTGGATTATGTGGCAAACCAGTTGCAAATGAGACATGGCTCTGCCTATGAAAGAATCCATGACAGACTTAGGTTTTGAAAAGTTTGTGTGAGATGGGTGCTGAAACAATTCATGGACGAGCATAAACAGAAGCATTTGGTATCTATAATCAAAATTTGGACCTATACTCGAAGGTAAACTTTCTTTAAAAAACTGTTACTGGTGATGAGACATGCATTCATCACTACAAACATAAGAGTCAGAACCACTGGAGAGTCCACACATCTCTGCCCACACTGCTGAAATGCTGCAAAAATGTCATATCAGGGTGTTAAAGCATCCTCCCTATAGTCATGGTCTTACTCCATCGAATGTTTGTTCACTTGTTTAGTCCCCTGAAAGCAGCAGCCCTTCGAGGATGAAAATTCACCTCTGATGAAGAAGTGAAGACAGCAGTGCATTTGTGGTCTGAAGCTCAGCCTAAACATTTTTAAATAAGGGAATACTTGTTGGCAGATGGACAAACTGTATTGAAAATCAAGGAGATTATGTTGAAAAATGAACTATTTGTCTTTTATAAAAGTTGATAAAGATAAATTCTACAGCTGAGTGTAGATAATTTTTTAATCACCCTCATGTGTGTGTATGTGAATATATACATTGTTGTTAAATGCTGTTGAGTTGGTTCTGACTCATAGCGGCCCTGGTAGCATAGTGGTTATGAGTTGGGCTGCTAACCTCAAAGTCAAAAGTTCAAAACTTCCAGCTGTTCTGTGGGAGGAAGTTGAG
>NW_006408664.1:5144899-5146570 GCF_000296735.1 Chrysochloris asiatica | reverse complement strand
CTTAGGGGTGAGTTAATTAAACGTTTGACCAAATCTGGGAGGTCAGTTTTAAAACTGATAACTTTGTGTGGATCACAAATGATGTTATACATTATGACTTAAACAATTGTTCCTGATCCCTTCTGTAAAGCATTTCTGAAGAGCTGCTGATGAGTTTGAACTGCAAGTGTTGTGATTTGCAATACAGTTCTTATCCTATAACACCACACTAGAAGTCAGAATAGTTATGTAGGAACTGGGAAAGAATGGAGGCATTCTTTCCTTAGAAGGTAAATGACTGTCAGTACCGTACCAACACAACTGTGTATAGTGTTTCTCAAATAATAATGACCCCAGACATTTCTTGGTTACTAGTAATCACTGGACATTGAATTGTTCAATTGTGATTTTTAAATTTATTTTAACTAAGGAGATCATTTGACCAGAAGAAATCTTATATAGAACAGACTAGATAAAAGTAGAGCTACTTTATTATTTACTGACCAAAAGAGGGTGTTTTAGAACTATTGAAAGCAGTTTGAAGGAACCATAATAAATGCTATTATCTTTTAATGCTATTCAAGTTTAAGACCCTGTACATGTGTTCTCTCTATTGTTTACAAAAATGCTATGAATTAGGTGTTAATTAGGTACATTTTATAGTTGGGAGAACAATGATTTATAGTAGTGATGTGAAGTACTGGAGGTTACAAATCTTAATACTAAGAATTTAACCCAGTCTCTGTCTGACTCCCAAACTAGTGCTTTTACCATCATGCCAAGTTTTCTCCCATAGCATATAGGCAACACAGAGACTATCTGTCTCAAAAGAAAATATCCTCAGAAATACCAGAAAATAGAAGAAAATTTGACAATTGACTTAAGTGCCTGATTTTTTCCATTTCTTGTCTTCCTATTGCAAATACCCATGAAACATGGAAAGAAATTTAAAAAATGTAGCCACTATGGAGACTAGGTAGCCCCCCAAAGAATTGCTACCACTTGAATCAGTTCTAGAATGTAGTAGTAGAAGCCACGAAATGGCAGGGTGCTGTTAGCGCTCTTGCCTCAGTAATGTAATAGTGCCTTTGCAGGTTAATGTTATTCTTCCTCCATGAGTTGCTTTTTAAGATGGCCAGGACCATTTTGCCACCACTTGTTTGTTAGTTTGTCATACTGTGGTGGCTTGTGAGTTGCTGTGATTTTGGAATTTATGCCATGAGTATTTTAAATACCCATGGTGGACAGGTTTCAGATGAGCTTCCAGATGAAGACAGGCTAGGAAGAAGGAGAGGCAAACTACCTGAGACTATTTCATCACTGAAAACCTTATAAATAGCAGAGAAACACTGTCAGATATAGTGCCAGAAAATGAGCCCCTCAGTTGGAAGACACTCAAAATGTGACTGGGGAAGAGCTGCCTCCTCAAAGTAGAGTTGACCATGATGGTGTGAATGGAGTAAAGCCCGAGGGAGTAAAACCCTTGGGACCTTCATTTGCTGATGGAGCACAAATCAAAATGAAGAGAAATAGCTGTAAACATCCATTAATAATCGGAACATGGAATGTACAAAGCATGAATCTAAGAAAATAGGAAATTGTCAAAAATGAAATGGAAGACAGAAAAATGGATATTTTAGGCATTAGTGAGCTGAAATGGACTGGTATTGGCCATTTTGAATCTGACAACCA
>NW_006408664.1:5144202-5144727 GCF_000296735.1 Chrysochloris asiatica | reverse complement strand
TATTAATAATCAGTGGCGAATGGAATGTAAACGTTGGAAACAAAGAGGAAGGATCAGTGGTTGGAAAACAAGGCCTTGGTGATAGAAATAATGCTGTAGGTAACATGATAGAATTCTGCAAAAACAATGATTTGCTCATTTCAAATACCTTCTTTAGACAACATAAGAGCCGACTATACACATGGACCTTGCCAGATGGAATACATAGAAATCAAATTGACTACATCTGTGAAAAGAGATGGTGGAAAAGCTCCATATCATCAACAAAAACAAGGCCAGGGACAGATTGTGGAACAGACCATCAATTGCTCATATGCAAATTCAGATTCAAGCTGAAGAAAATGAAAACAAATCCATAAAAGCCAAAATATGACCTTCAATATATCACACCTTAATTTAGAGATCATCTGAATAACAGATTTGATACATTAAACACTAAAGACCAAAGACCAGAAGAGCTGTGGGATGACATCAAGAACATCATACAGGAAAAAAGCAAAATGTCATTAAGAAGACAAAAAAGAA
>NW_006408664.1:5130821-5142452 GCF_000296735.1 Chrysochloris asiatica | reverse complement strand
TCTCTCATACTTCAGACATATTATCAGGAGGAAATCAGTCGCTCTAGAGGGATATCATGTTTGGTAAGGTGGAGGGTCAGAGAAGTAGTGGAAGACTCCCAGCAAGATGGGTTGGCAAATTGGCAGCATCAATGAACTCAAGAGTGGCAACAATTGTGAGGTTGGTTCAGTACCAGGCAGTGTTTTGTTCTGTTGTGCATAGGATCATTATGAGTCAGTACTGACTTGATGGCACCTAACAACAGCAACAACAAGGACTATTTTGTGCTTTATTCTACTCCCTTGGCCTGTTCTTTCTACATTTTGAGGGGTACTCAGTCTGGTAATGTGATCTGGTCAATAGGGAAGTGGACAACACTGTGGTTGGGATCAGCGATCAATTCGAGGCAACACTCTGAGGGTTGCTGTTTGTTATTCTCTGTTTTTGCAAAAACAAACAAACAAAAAAAGGATTCAGAAAGGCTACTTCTGTAATCCTACGAATGATCAAAGACACTGTGGAAAAGAAGGAGAATTTTTTTCACCTATTTGTTGGAAAGCATAATGCCTCAATAGATCTCTCCTTGTTAAAGGAGTAATAAATTAGATGTTCCTTTCCAACACCACCCTCCTTTCCTCCCCCCCAAAAATTGCTACTGCTGCGTACCGTCAAGTCAGTTCTGACTCATAGTGACTATACATAGGGTTTCTGAGGCTGTAAATCTTTACGTGAGCAGAAAGTCTCATCTTTCTCCTGTAGAGTACCTGGTGGATTAGAACTGCTGACCCTGCAGTTAGCAACTCAATAGCAGCTCAATGCAAAACCTTCTACACTGCCATGGTTCCTTCCCCAAAAACCTAGTAGAAGTTAAAACACTACTGCCTATCTTTAAAATGACATAAAAAAAAAAAAAACAAGAGAATTATGGGTCATATGACAAAAGACAAAATAAAAGAAATAATGAGGAAACACAGAAGAATTAAAACAGACCCATACAGTTTAATATGAGGTTATTATTTTTGGTAGCTGATATGAATCAGTTAAAACCTCTATCAAAAGTACTTAGACTCTCAGATTGGGTCAAAACCTCAATCAGAGTTGAGACACATCAAACAGGCCAGGATCTAGCCCTTTGTTTTCAGGTGAATTTGCTGCATCAGCTTTGTATGTAGGTGTTGATTTATAGTTTGCTCTTGGAGGGCAGCCTCATTTTCCCTATTTCCTTCTGCTGATTAGTGGGCCTACCTACAGTGTCCTGGAGTGAGGTCTCTAAAAATGCATCTGAGGGCTCTGCCCTTGACCAAGTTGTTCTTGTTAAGAGCCTTTGAATCAGTTAAGGACTCATTACAACCTTATTTAGGGTTTCAGAGGAACTATTGACCTTGTGGTTAGCAGTCCAGTGCTTATCTTACAGCACTCTACCAGGCCAAGAAGTGATGAAAATATCTTTTATTGACTTAAGTAAGAATGGAGTCACGGTGTGGCACTGTGGGACAAAGCACTGGATTGCAAGGTCAGTTTGAAGCACACGCCAGTTGTTCAAACTCACCAGCCGCTCTTTGGAAACTTCGGAACTGACTCAGTGGCACTTCACAACAACAATCCTGGGTTCTAGTATAGGGCAAAGATCAGGTAGTGACTAAATCTCCTTCTCTTTATTCAGACTAATATGCAGAAAAGGAATTTATAAGGACTATGCCTTACTGGAATATTTTGCAGGATTATAACTCTGAGAATAGATTGACATTACTGTCCTTCCTTATTTTCAAGCTAACAAGTCACACACCATATAAATAAATATTACCAAAGAGCATCCAGATTCCTATGTAGTAAACATCTACATTAATATACATACAGGTTTTCATTTGGACAAGTTAGATTTCCCTGTGGTATAATGACAAGTCAGGCTTCTTCACAGATCCCTTCAGATACTAAGTAGGGCTTAAAAACTGGGCATTAGGATCTCTAATTTTGGTTTCCTTCAATGAGATTCAAGAATCACAATGAGTAAGAATGACTTGTGAGAGCATTTTGTGCTTTCAACTAGAAGGAAATGCCAATTAGGGTAATCTTAGTTCTAACTGTGCAACTTAAAATGATCTGACAGGAATCAAGTAATTGTTTCTTGGCTTTACATACTAAGTGTTTTCATTTTTGTTTATTTTTTAAAATCAAATTAGCCTCTAACCTGGTAAAAGAATAAATACTATGAGTGGAAAAGATTTTTTCCTTCTTTCTTCTTTTTGGTAAAATTTCATTTTAAAAACAAGTGAATGCTTATCATATTGGAATTATATTTTACACAAAATAAACCTGAGAAGATCAAATATGCTAAACCTCTCACTTTGCAGAAATCCACTAGTAAAAGCCTTAGTTGTACTCTATTGGACTTAAAAAAGAGCTCCCTTAAACACCACATGGATCTACAATTGGACAAGGTTTAATAACTGAAAATTTCAAATAAATTATTTAGGGAATACTGGTCATCACCAAAGCAGAAAGGATTACTGTTACTATTTTTGTGTCTTGTAATAATATGTAATCTTTCCAGATTCAGTTGTCATATTTCAGAAATGTGACCTGGCCAGCAGTATTCCTTGATCTGTTGATAGCGAATCATATTATTATAAATCCAGTTGTAACAATAGCAACAAAAATTATTAATGTAATTTAGGACTAGGTATGGCACTGTGGGTTAGTGCACCAGACTGCCATTTCAACTGCAAGGTCGGCAGTTCAAGCTCACCAGCTGCTCCTTGGAAACCCTATAAGGGTCGCTATGGGTCGGAACTGACTCTATGGAACTTAACAACAACAGTAGCAACAATGATGCCTTATATATATATCTAGAGATTCTCACTTTCTAAAATTTATTACCTCATTTGATATTATAGGATGACCTCTTAAGATTTATTTGTTATTGTTATTATCTACATTTTATCCACAAGTAAATTAAAGTTTAGAACGATTTTATAACAAGGTCCAAAGATGCAGCTAGAAACATGGGCAGATGGAATTTAAATCCAAAGCCTCAAATTACAAATTCTATGCGTATTCTATTTTGTCAAGCCATAGAGAACACTTCTTGAAGGAGAATTTTGGGTCACTAAAGGAGTAGCGTAGTGGTTACGAATCGGGCTGCGAACCTTAAGGTCAGCGGTTCGAAACTACCAGCCGCTCCGCGGGAGAAAGATGAGGCTTTCTACTCCCGTAAAGATTTACACCCTCGGAAACCCTGTACAGGGTCGCTATGGGTCGGAACCGACTCGACGGCACTTAACAACAACAAAGGAGTCCTAAAGCTCCTAAAGCCACACTAAAGGTGTGGCTCTGTGGGTTAACGTGCTGGACTGCTAAGCCAGTTTGAACTGCAAGATCAGTGGTTCAAGCTTACCAGCTGCTCCTCGGAAACCCTATACTGGGTTGCTATGGTTCAGAACCAACCCAATGGCACTTAAGAAGAAGAACAACAGCAAAGCACCTGAAAGAAAACATTACCAGTAGCAACTCTCACTGGGAAAAATCTTCATTCAAAGGCAGCAAAGACATAGACTCGATGTCACATAGCATAGAACATGCTAACCATGATAGTATTTGTAAGAATTGTGAGAATCAATTTCCCTTACTAAAGACAGGAAGGACAACTTTACTCTCTTGCTAAGAATCTCACGTACTGTACTTTTAGGGAGCATCTGAGATTATAGAATGTAAAGAAAATGTGAAAAGCTTTGGCATAAGAACTCAGTTTTGTCAAATTCTGCATGATTGGCCCTGAGTACAGAGGAAAGGAGGTATCTACATTTGATTGCTGAGCTTAGAAGAAAAAAACTTGGTAAGTGTGGTTCAGACTCTTTCTCCCTCTTCTTTATATTAGAAATTGACCTTGCCACAGGCCTATGCCCGGTTTTGTTCCTCTAGATGACAAATTTTACAGACGCAGCCACCTTATGTGGAACTTAACAAATGCAGGGATCATGCATGGAGTGTATGATCTTTACAGATGCTGGCACCATACATGGTTTTTATGGATTTAGGTAGCCTATATGGAGATGTATGGATGCAGAAAACCATAGCTGGAGATGCAAAAATGCCATGGAAGCCATATCAGACCTCCTCTAGCTTCACAAGAAGAAGGGACAGAATCATCGCCATCAACCCAAGGCTGATTCCTATGAGGCAGAGGTCACACAGGTCTCCACCCTCCTCCTTCTTTACCCTATTCTGACACCAACCATTCCTCCCTCAGCACTCTGCTTCTCTGCTGAGGTCTATAATCTGTTGCAATGGCCATGTGCCACTCCGAAATAATATTCACGATTATGAGTTTATTAGGGAAGTTAATAGGGTAAATTTAGGATCAGAAACAACTCAAGATACAACAGTTTTCTGGTCAGGAGTGCCTCTTCTCAGTTGTACTGTGAGCATGCCTCTTTCATTTTTGGCCTCTCAGTCATGCAGCTCCTTGGACTCTGCCATGCTAAGGTAAGTGCTGCAAAGCTCCTATCACCCTGTGGATAATGCCCAAAGGGCACCACATTAGGCATGCCAGCTCCTGCCTTTCAGTTTTAAGTTGGTGATGGACGAGCAATCTGCCAGTCTGTCTTTCCATACTTTTGACTCTGCTGCTGTATTGCTGCTGGTAATTCTCTGAGCAGGTCCAAAGGATGTGCTCTGCTTGTAGGTCTTCTTTCTCAATGGTCCTGGAATCTTCTATTCCTACCTCTGAGATGGCTCCTTTTAAACCTCGTGGGATGACAAAATTAACCAATTCCTGCATTAGAGTTCCATCCTCTAATTTGCATGGTCTCAGCATTTGTTTATTGGTTAAGTGGTGAGGATTTTTGTTTCCTGTATACTGAGGTGCAAGTTAGACTGAAGGCTGTGGTCTTTGATCTTCATCAGTAAACATTTTAAACTCCCTTAGCTGTCAGCAAGCAAGATTGTATCATCTGCGTATCACAAGTGGCTAATGAGTCTTCTTTCGATCCTCACCATTGGAGCAATAAACAACATCCATATAAATGGAGAAAAGATTAAAGTTGTTAAAGACTTCATTTTTCTCAGATCAACCATCAACATTCATGGAAACAACAGTCAAGAAATCACACTATGCATTGCATTAGGCAAATCTGCAGCACAAGAACTCTTTAAAGTGTTCAAGAGCAAAGATGTCAGTTTGAGGACTAAAGTGTGCCTGACCCAAGCCATAGTATTTTCAATAACCTCATATGTATGTGAAAGTTGAACAGTGAATAAGGAAGACTGTAAAAGAGTTGATGCATTTGAGTTATGGTGTTGAAGGAGAATATTAAAAATACCAGGGACTGACAAATGAACAAACCAATCTGTGTTGGAAGAAGTACAGCCAGAATGTTCCTTGGAAGCCAGAATGTTCCGACTTCATCTCTCATACTTTGGACATATTATCAGGAGAAGGATATTATGTTTTGTAAAGTGGAGGGTCGGAGAAACAGAGAAAGATGTCCAATGATATGGTTTGGCGCAGTGGCAGCAACCATGGGCCCAAACATAGCAATGGAGGTTGGTGCAGGACGGGACAGTGTTTCACTCTGCTGTGCTTAGGATTGCTATGAATCAGTACCAACTTGATGAGTTGACAGTAACTCAGTCATTTGGTGGAAATTACAAAGACAATATAGGAGAGCTGTATCAAGTAAATTCACTGTACTACAGGAGATTTGTGGATGCAAACAATATGTATGGAACATTACAGATGTAGGCACCACCTATGGAGTTTGAGAGATGCTGATACTGTACATGGAGACTTGTGGATGGACTTATCATACTTGGATTTTATGGATGCAGAAACCATACTTTAGAATTTGTGGATGCATGTAGGAATTTATAGATGTACTCATGGAATGTTTGTTACAGATGCAAGTATCATATATGCATTTTATGAATGCAAGCAGAATGAATGAAACTTTACTGATGCTGCCACCTAATGCAGTTTTATGGAACATAGAGACCGCTGGTGATGAATATTTGACCTTACCAAATTCTTAGTCTTGCTTTGCAGATGGAAGCTATATTCTTCAATATGACCTATACCAATAGTAAAGGTAACAAAAGGAGCTCTGGTAGCATAGTGGTTACGAATCGGGCTGCTAATCTCATGGTCAGTAGTTCGAAACTACCAGCTGTTCAGCAGGAGAAAGATGAGGCTTTCTGCTCCCATAAAGATTTGTAGTCTCGGAAACCCTATGCAGGGTCGCTATGAGTTGGAACTGACTCCACAGCACATAACAACCACAACAACAGCAACAACAGCAAGCGCCACCTTACCCCTTTACTTTCTGTTTGTGAGAAACTCAAGGTATGGCGGAGATATTTATTGGGATTAATCTAATGCCAACACTTAGAGTAGAATTTTGTTTATTTCTTCTATAATAATGTTGCTGTTGTAGTTGTTAAGTGCTGACGAGTCGGTTCCCACTCATAGTGACCTTGTACAGGGTTTCCAAGGAGCCACTGGTGGGTTTGACTTTGTGGTTAAAACTGACTTTGTGGTTAGCAGTCCAGTGCTTATCCTACAGTGCCACACCAGGGTTGTTTTTTTTTTTTTTTTTTAACCCTAGTAAGCTGATAGTAGCGTAGTGGTTACGAATCGGGCTGCGAACCTTAAGGTCAGCAGTTCGAAACTACCAGCTGCTCCGTGGGAGAAACATAAGGCTTTCTACTCCCATAAAGATTTACACCTTCGGAAACCCCTGTACAGAGTCGCTATGGGTCGGAACCGACTCGACGGCACTTAACAACAACAACAAGCTGATAGAGAGGACCAAAATTTCCTCTGATGTTTGAAATGATCTAAAGCATGAGAAATTAAGCAGCTAAATATGCTTCTTAAGAACACATAGGCCCTCAGAAGAAGAGAGTATGAAATGAATCATTTTAGTCAGCGACTAGACCAGGCACTCTAACACCACATAAATGAACTGGTGTTTTTTAACAAGTCAGGCCTTGGGTCCTTTTTGAGAATGGCTAATGAGTACAGCTGGTATAGAAACTAAAAAGATGGTTATGAGAACCCCTAACCCTTCCTGGCTCACAGAAAACAAGTAAGAAATGGACAAACATTTTAATGATCAAAATAGTGAAACACATTTTTATGCCTTAGTCTTGACCTTGTTTAACTTTATGAAATTTATCTCTTAAAGCAGAAACCATCTGTCACTGTAATGGTTAGGGTTTTGTGTCAACTTGACTAGGCCAGTATTTCCAGAGGCTTAGCCATCGAGATGTGCTTATTCCCATGGTGATGAAACTTAATACAGGCATAGTTAGCTCTATAATAAACTGCTATGAGCAGTCAATCAGTTGAAAGGATGTTTCCTTGGGAGTGTGCCCTGATCCCAATATAATGGACACATGGAGGTACTCGTGCTCTCTCTTCCTTATTAACAACAATATTTATAGATACAAATTACCAGTTTGGGGTAGATTTTAATCAGTCAAATTTATGGTTAGCAGCAGTGTTTTAAGCATTGTGCCACCAGGATTCCTTAGATGGAGGATGTTGGTGTTGTAGTTAAATGCCGTCGAGTGGGTCTGACTTATAGAGATCCTGTAAAGAGTTTCCAAGGATCAACTGGTGAGTTTGAACCATGGACCTTGTGCTTCAAACTGGCCTTATGGTTGAGTATTTATACTACAGTAACACACCAGGACTATCTAGGAATTTATCCCTGTATGTTTTCTATCCTTGATCCAGTTTCTAAAGAGTTGCTGGATCAAGAGAATAGAATAAATTAAGGGTCATTGAAAAAAATCACTCAATTCAGCACACAAGGAGAATTAAAAATTCTGAATAATCCTTATAGTTTAAGTCACTCTATGGATCATATCATCAGTAAAATAGATAAAAATAACTAATAACAAAACAACCCCTCCCCAAATAAAACAAAACACCAACTTAAAATTTCTGGAAGTCATCTTAAGGACATGTCACAAATAAAGAAACATATAATCAAGAAAATAAATGATAAATTGCTAAGAGTAGAAAGGGTCTGTGATTTTGGAACCAAAATTGCTCTCTTCCTGTCCTTTCTCAGCTCAGCAAGATTGGTGAAGCCAAGAACACATGGCTTTTACTCCCCGCAGATGCCTGTTTGTGGACCATCTTCTGGTAATAGCAGAACTTCAGAATTTTCATCCTTCTGTAGTTATCTGTTGCTGAGGTTAAATTTTGGGTAATGTGACCAAGAGGTAAAGGTTCTTTTCTTCTGCTTAGACCCCACTTGTGAAACGGAAGTTTGCTTTGGACATGGAACCACTGAGAATAGTAGGTGGAAGTTCCACACTAAGAAAGGAAAGTTGAAGAGACCTGAGGCTACACTTTCCCTTCCACCAAGTTCTTATCTTCTAAAGCAGGGGTTTCACTAAGAGAGAAGGGTACCATTGTCCCTAATTCCAGATCCAGAACTATGGTTCAGAGAACTTTCCTTAGTGGGGAGAAGTAAGCCATAAAATGAGTGCTTCAAATCTTTTAGGAAGGAATTGATTTTATATACAACTAAGTGTGGAGAAGTTCAAGTCTAAATAAACTCTAAAGCACAAGGGATATTGCAGTGCAGGGCAATTGAGAAGAGATTGGTAGATTCACTAGAGATACGGACTAAATGAGACTGTTTTTCTGGAGACAAAAGAGTCCTAGTGGCCACATCAAATAAGCACTGGATGGTTAACTGAATGATTGGTAGTTCAAACCCACCAGCCTTTCTCCAGAGAAAGACAGGCTTTCTGTGCCTATAAAGATCTACAATAATAGGAAGTCCTATTGTTGTTGTTGTTAAGTGCTGTGGAGTCAGTTCCGATTCATAATGATCCTGTGTAGGGTTTCTGAAGAGTGGTTGGTGGGCTTGAACTACCTACCTTGAGGTTCAACCTGACCTTGTGGTTCAATGCATATTCTCCAGGGTCACACCAGGACTCTTACAGGGCCATTAAAAGTCAGAATTAACTGGATATCAAGGGGGTTCCTGGAGAGAACAAGTAAATGGTTGACAGTTCAAAGCCACCAGCAGCTCTCAGAAACCCTATACAGGGTCACTATGAGTTGGAACTGACTTGGTTGCACACATCACCTACAATAGCAGCTGGGAATGGTCAGGGAAAGAGATCCCTGACAAAACCACTGTCCTCTCAGGGTGCTTGTGGACCCATGTAAGGCTGTGTCCACTGAGGAGCAACCTCAGAGACTTCATAATGTGTGAGCGAAATAAACCTCGCTAAAATAATCTGTTCCGGTGTGGTGCTCTGGGCTAATGCATCAGACTGCAAAGTCATTTGAACTGCAAGGTTGGGGTTCAAGCTCACCAGCTGCTCCTTAGAAACCTTCTACAGGGTTGCTATGGATCAGAATCGACTTGACGGCACTTAACAACAACAAAATAATCTAAAGTAGCTCTGGAGGTTAAATGCTTGACTAACTGGAAGGTCGGCAGTTCGAAACCACCAGCCATTCCATAGGAGGAAGATGTGGCAATCACCTTCTGTAAAGACTGTTGTTAAGTGCTGATGAATTGATTCAGACTCATAGGACCCTTTACAGGGTTTCTGAAGAGTGACTGGTGGGTTTGAACCTCCAACATTATGGTCCAGTACTTTGTCCTACAGCACCCCATCAGAACTCCATTCTGTAAAGATTACAGCTTTGGAAACCCTACAGGGAGGTTCTACTCTGTCTTACGTTGTTGCTGCTGTTAAGTGTTCTGGAGTTCATTCCAGCTCAAAGCAACCCTGCATAGGGTTTCCAAGGAGCGGCTGCTGAGTTTGAACTGCCCACCTCATGGTTCAAACCAATCTTTTGGTGGAGTGATTTATCTCACAGCACTACACTAGGACTCCTAGGGATGCTGTAAGTAAGAATTGATTCTAAAGCACACAACAACAAAAATAGTCAACCAGTTACTATAACATAAAGAAGCAAAAAACAATAACAAGCCCCAGAGAGTACAGCATCCAGAGTCGCTACAATATATCATCTTTAAGAAAAAAGGAACGGGAGAGGTACAGAGAAAGATAGACACAACATTTCTATATGTCCCTATAATTGTTTATATAAATATGAAGCTTATTCTGATAAATATATGTGAGTAATGTATCTTCCTAACAACACTACTCTCTCATTTAAAAACTCCCATTTCTTTCTCATTACCAGGTGTTAGGGTCTAAGATTCTTGGCATGGTGTAGCAGATAATTCCTAGTCTTATTCCAGGCATCTTTCTCATGTTTCCTGTCACTTACTATAAACATAAAACGCTGAAGTTAAAAGAAGATAAATTATTTATCCAATATTTCCTTGAACATCATCTGCACATCCATATCTCTTGCTTATTAATTTAATCCTGAGACAAAAAGTATGCAATCTTCCAAACCTTTTCTTATTATTCAACTTTCCCTTGAAAGATCACCTCCTCCCTGAAGTTTTCTCTGCCCAGCCACCATCGCGCTTTCAGGCACAATTAACTTCTCTATTGCTGTAGCTCTGGTAGCGTAGTGGTTATGAATTGGGCTGCGAACCTTAAGGTCAGTGGTTCAAAACTACCAGCCGCTCCGAGGGAGAAAGATGAGGCTTTCTACTCCCGTAAAGATTTACACCCTCAGAAACCCTGTACAGGGTCGCTATGGGTCCGAACCAACTTGACGGCACTTAACAACAACAACATTGCTGTTGTTAGGCGTCCTTAAGTTGAATCCAACTCATAGCGACCCTATGTACAACAGAATGAAACACGACCTGGTCCTGCATCATCCTCACAATTGTTGTGTTTGAACCCATTGCCTATTGTTGCTGTCAATGTGCCAGTCCATTTCATTGAAGTTGTCCCTGCACTTTACCAAGCATGTTGTCCTTCTCCAGGGACTGATTCTTCTTGACAACATGTCCAAAGAATGAGAGACAAAGTCTCCCAATTCTTGCGTCTAAGGAGACTTCTGGCTGTACTTCTTTCAGGATAGATTGGTTTGTTCTTCTGGTAATCCATGATACTTTCAATATTCTTCTCCAACAGCATATTCAAATGCACTGATTCTTCGATGGTCTTCCTTATTCACTGTCTTTGTTTCACATGCCATTGGAAAGCAGCTGGTGGGTTTGAACTGCCAAACTTGTGGTTAGTAGTTCAATGTGTATCCTACAGCACTATCTAAGACTCCTTGCATATGAAGTGATTGAAAATATCTGGGCTTCGGTCAGGCACAACTTAGTCCTCAAAGTAATATTTTTGCTTTTTAACACTTAAAAGGGATCTTTTGTAGCAGACTTGTCCAGAGAAATATATGCTTTGATTTCTTGACTATTGCTTCCATGATCATTGCTTATAGACTCCAGCATAATGAAGTCTTAGATAACGTCAATCTTTTCTCCATATAATATAAAGTTATTTATTGGGCCAGTTGTGAGGATTTTTATTTTCTTTACATTGAAATGTAAATTCAATACTGAATCTTCTTCCATAAGTATTTCAAATCCTCTTTGCTCCCAGTGAGCCAGGTTGTGTCATCTGCATATCCCAGATTGCTAATGAGTCTTCCTCTAATCCTGATGCCTTGTTCTTCTTCATAAAATCCAGCTTCTTGGATTATTTGCTCAGAATACAGATTAAACAAATATGGTGAAAGGATA
>NW_006408664.1:5127792-5130011 GCF_000296735.1 Chrysochloris asiatica | reverse complement strand
AAATACTGAACATGTTCTTCCCTTTTGGTTTTCCAACCCTAAGTCTTTTCATACTTGACTTTTTCTTCTTGAGCTGCCTTTTGAAATTTTCTGTTTAGCTCTTTTACTTATTCATTTATTTTTTTGAAAATTTTTATTCTGAATTGAGTGAAAGTTTACAGAGCAGAACATTAGTTTTACATCCAATGAATCACATACTTTGTTTCATTTCAATGATTGTATTTCCCTCAATGTAGCAACAATTATCCCTCTTCCTCCCTATGGTTCCTATTTCTAGTCCACCCTCCTTCCCAACCTCTCTATACCTTGTCCTCAGGTAAATGTTGTCCTTTTCATCTTGAATGTTTGATTATTCACTAGTGTGGTTGGTCCCCCTATATACCCATACATTACTTGGTTGAAAATTGGGCCATGAGGATGACTTCCATTTCAGACCTGAACAGTGGCTGAAGGCTATAGTCTCAGGTTCCTCCAGACTCTTTCTGACTAGTAAGTCTGGTCTTTTATAAAAAATAATGTTGAATTTTGTTTTCACACTGTCTCCCACTCTATCTGGGACCTTGAAAAGTGATCCTTTTCTGAGCAGTTGGTAGTGGTAGCCAGCACCATCTAGTTCTTCTAGTCTCAAAGTCAAGGAGACTAATGTTTATTTGTGCCATTCATCCATTGGACTAATTAATTCCAAGCATCGCAATTTTCGTTATTATTCTTTCTTCGCCACATGGAAAGACCAGTAATTGAATCTTAGATGGCTGCTCATGAGCTTTTAAAGATCCCAGTTTCTTCTCACTAAAGTATGACGTAGAACATTGTGTTTGTGGTATGTTATGTCAATATCATGATGTTAACAACAAAACCCTGAAATTATGGGACTGAGCCTCCAGGCCCAGCAACTCGTTCTTGCCTCAAGGTGTTTGGTAATTAATGTCCAAGTACTTTTCATTCCTTTGTTACCTGTAAGTTCTACCCCATTCACAGGTGTGTTTGTAGCAAAGGCACAAACATCCTCTGTCAGACCTTATATATTTGTGGATATACTCTGACTCTCCCTCTCATACCCATTAAGCTTATGTTTTTTTCCATGTATCTACATATACAAAACTGTTAATGCAGGATTGTGTATATACAGTATTTACCTCTATCCTTTTAAAACCTTGAATTCCTCCCTGTGTGTTTACCTGTCATCATCATTTTCCTGCCAACCTTCCTTTTCTTGTATATTGCCTTCCCCAGAACCCAAGTTAATACATTTCTACCCTCTAGTCAGTGAATTAAGGAGCTCTGGTAGCATAGTGGTTATTAATTGAACTGTGAACTGCAAGGTCAGCAGTTCGAAACTACTAGCTGCTCTGTAGGAGAAAGATGAGGTGTTCTGCTCCCGTAAAGATTAACAGCCTCGGAAACCCTGTGCAGGGTCGCTATGAGTTGGGACTGACTCCACGGTACATAACAACAACAACAACAAGTCAGTGAATTACTTTCCCTTCCTTTCTACTTCTGATAACCATTAAAGAATGTTTCTTTTAGCATGGAACCTTTTCTTGCGTTTTTACAGTAGTAGCCTCATACAACATTTGTCCTTTTATAACTAACTAATTCAGCATAATGTCCTCCAGGTTAAACCATATTATGAGATATTTTACAGACTCATTTTAATTCTTCAATGGTTTGTAGTATTCTATTGTGTGCATGTGTCAAAGTTTGTTAACCCATTATTTCTTTGATGGACATTTAGGCTGTCTCCACCTTTTTGCCATTGTGAACAATGCTGTGATAAACATCCATGTACATATATCTACTCTTGTCATGACTATTATTTCTTGGGGATATATACCGAGTAGAGGGATTGCTGGGTCACAAGGTCTCACTATTTCCAACTTTTTCAGGAAATGCCATACCATTTTCCACACAGGTTGAACCATTTGACAGTCCCACCAGCAATGTAGGTGTGTCCCAGTCTCTCCATATATTCACCAGCATTGGTTGTTCTCTGTTTTTAGAACTTCACTATTAATTCTGGTTGCAATGATATCTCACTGTTGTTTTAATTTGCATGGCACTGTAGAATCAGCCCTGGACTGTGGACCACAAGTTCGGCAGTTAAACCCATCAGCTGCTCCTTAGAAACCCTATGAAGAGTCACTATGAGTCAGAAGTAGTTCAACAGTACTTCACAATGGCAAAGTTCACAGTGGCAAATGATAGTAAACTTTTCTTCA
>NW_006408664.1:5125976-5127407 GCF_000296735.1 Chrysochloris asiatica | reverse complement strand
CATCCTTGTCTGGTTCGGTTTGCAAAAGGAATACTTTTGGGTTCTCTCCATTGAAAGTAATGATGACTGTTGGATTTGTATGTTGCTGTGTTAGGTGCTGTCAAGTCAGCTCTCACTCATAGCAACCCTGTATAGGATTTGCAAGGGGTGGCTGGTGGGTTTGAACCAACAACCTTTTGATTAGTAGTTCAGTACTAATCCTAGAGTGCTGCACTCTAGAATTCAAGAGTCTTGAATTTCTATATATGCTCTTAATTATGTTGATGATTTTCCCTTCTATTCCTATTTTGTTGAGTGTTTTTTTTTATCAGGAATATGTGTTGGATTTTGTCAAATGCCTTTTCTGTATCAATTGATAAAACCATGTTAGTCTTTTCCTTTATTTCATTTATGTTGTAGATTATATTATTTTTTTAGTATTGAAACATGCTTGCATACTTGATATGAATCCCACTTGGTCATGATGTGATATATTTTGGATTTTAAGTTGTTGAATTCTATTGGTTAGGATTTTGTTTTTAAAAAATTTACATCTATATTATTGAAGGATATAGTTGTTGTTAAGTGTCTTTGAGTTGATTCTGACTCATCATGACCCTGTATAGGATTTCCAAGGAGTAGCTGGTGGGTTTGAACTGCTACCCTTGTGATTAGCAGGCCAGTGCTTAACCTACAGTGCTGCACCGGGACTCCTCATGAAGAATTTGTCTATGATTTTAATTTTCAGTGGTGCATTTGCCTGGTATGGTTTTGGTATGAGGGTTATACTCACTTCATAAAATGTATTTGGGAGTTTTCCAACATTTTCTATGTTCTGTAATAGTTTAAGTAGAACTTGTTATAGCTCTTCTCTTACTATTTTGTACAATTCACTAGTAAAATCATCTGGGCCTTGACTTTTTTCTGTTGGATGTATTTTAATGACCTGATCAATTTCTTCTTTGATTATAGGTCTGTTTAAGTTATTTCTATCTGTGTTAAAATTTGTTAATTTCTTCTAGATTTGCAAGTGTTTTGGAGTATGATTTCTTATAGCATTGTTATTATTCTTTTTATTTCAATTGCTTCTGTTGTGACATCACCCATATCATTTCTAATTTGTATTATTAGCATCTTCTCCTTATTTTCTTTTGTTAGTTTTGCCAGTGGTTTATCTATTTTATTACTCCTTTCAAAGAACCAATTTCTTATCTTGGTGATTCTGGGTTTTTTTTTTGTTGTTGTTGTTGTTTCTATTCCATTTATTTCTGCTCTAATCCTTGTTTTTTGTTTTCCTCTGGTGACAGTAGGCTTATTTTGCTCATTTTCTGATTGTTGGAGATACTATGTTAATGTGTTGATTTTGATTCTTTCTTTTGGATGTGTGAGTTTATTGCCGTAAACTGCTCTCTAAGCACTTCATTTGCTGTGTCCCAAAGGTTTTGGTATGTT
>NW_006408664.1:5123965-5125151 GCF_000296735.1 Chrysochloris asiatica | reverse complement strand
ACTTATATTCTCTTCCAAGTTATTAGGGAAATTTTCTTCCAACAATTCTTTAACTGTCTTTTCTGCACTTTTCTTTGACTCTTCTTATTCTGGAATTTTAATCATCTGTAAGTTATCCCCCTTTATGGTGTCCTGCATGTATCTTAGACTTTCTTCAGTTTTTTTTTTTCCTTCTTTTTTTCTAATTGTTGTTCTAGCTTACTAGTATTGAGATATTAATTTCCAGCTCACTAATTTTGGCTTCCATTGATTAAAATATATTCTTTTGCCATTTCAATGTATTGTCCATTTCTGAGATCTTAGTAACAATCCTCTGGGTTTCTGTTTCCAAGTTTTGTATTTTCTCCAATTGTTTAGTTATTTTGTTTGTTTCTGTAGTGCTTTTCTGAATTATTTTTGTTTTTCCTGACCTTTCTGTTAGTCATTTGAAGGCACCTAAATATCATTCTCTTGAATTCTTTTTCAGGGAGTTCCAATGCCTTTTTTTTTTAACTCAGAAAAGTTTTCTATCTCTGCCTCTCCAAAACTTGTCTCTCAATTTGTCATACTGTGATGATTTGTGTGTGGCTGTGATGCTGGAATTTATGCCATTGGTATTTTAAATACCAGAAGGGTCACCCATGGTGGACAGGTTTAAATTTACAGATTAAGGCAGACTATTTCTGATTGTTTAACCATTGAAAACTTTATGAATAACAGTGGGACATTGTCAAATATAGTGCTGGAAGATGAAGCCAATATTAATAGAATGAGAATATTGTCAGATGTAGTGTTCAAATGAAGTAAAACTTTTTTAGAACCTTGCTTATGTGAAACAACTGAAAATGAGGATAAATAGCTGCAAACATCCATAAATAATTGGAACATGGGATGTATAAAGTGTGAATCTAGGAAAATGGGAGGTTGTTAAAAATGAAATGGAATGTATAAAGATCGATATCCTGGGCATTCATGAGCTGAATTGTACTGGTATTTACCATTTTGAGTCTGACAATCATATGGTTTACTATACCAGTAATAACAAATTCGAGAGGAATGACATTGTATTCATCATCAGAAAGAATATTTCAAGATCAATCTTGAAGTACAATGCTGTCTGTGATAGGATAATATTAAAACACATGCAAAGAGCACGAGTTAATATAACTATTATTCAAATTTACATACCAACCACTAAAGCCAGTGA
>NW_006408664.1:5110010-5122138 GCF_000296735.1 Chrysochloris asiatica | reverse complement strand
TGATTTAAAATACTTACTGATGAAGATCAGGATAAGAAAAACAAAAGTCCTCACAGCTGGACCAATAAATAACATCATGATAAATGGAGAAAAGATTGAAGTTGTTAAAGACTTCATTTTGCTTAGATCCACAATCAACAGTCATAAGGACACTAGTCAAGAAATCAAATGACATGTGTGCTCCTGGTGTGACACTAGGTCTTAGATGGAGTTCCTACAAGCCTAGATGTTTCCTGTTCTTGGCAACCTATCCAGAAGTAGATTGCTCAGGCCCCAAAGAAGCTGGGATCAAAATCTTTCTGTTCCAGAAAGCAGCTGAGGCAAGAGTTCCCACTACTTCAGAGCTGGCCAGAACTGGCTCTGCAGGTCTGGAGCTGGCTCCAACTAAATCTGGGCACCAGGGTTGGTTCAGATTGCTCCCTACTCACTTAATGAAGCTTACATTAAATGGCTCACCACTGTGTGGTTCTGACCACCAGAGAAGAGGCGCTTCACTGGGGATGCAGTTGGGTGGTGGTTGGCCATTACTCAGGGTAATGTGGGTGGGGAACGAGAAAAAAGTAATTGCCCATCTCTCCACCACCAAGCTGCCCTCTGACTTCAAAACAGCACCCACAAAAGTTCAAAATGGCCAAGCTGCACCCAGCCATCCAACAAGACCCTTCTCCCTATTCTCCTGCCCCACATTCAGCTTCTTCTTCTCGTGAAGGCTAGTCTATGGCTGACCAGGGCCACTTCTGCAGATTTGGGGCAGGGTTTGATGCAGAGAGCTCCCAACTTATTCTGATGGGGCTCACAACGGCACCTCTCACTACTGAGTGTCTCTGACTCCGGGAAAGTGAGAGTTTCACTGGAAGTATACATGGGCAGTGGCTAGCCATGACTTTCGTCACTGGGGAAGCATGAGGAGCAAGAAAAAAAAAATCATACCTTTATTTTCACATGCCACTGGTATGCCTCTGCACCACCAAGCTTCTTTTCTTTAAAGCAGCTCATGAAAGTCTAAGATGGCCACACTGTGTCTGGTCCTCCAGTGCAGGTCATCAGTCTGTCTCTTTTTTTGGCCATGTCTGCTCAGTTTTCTCTCCTAGTGAGCATTTAACCTACTCAATCTTGTCATCTGAAGCTCAGAGTTTCAGGACTATCATTTGCATTTGTTCCATTGGGTCTTTTGTATATTTGTTGTAGAGGGTTTGTCTGTGTAGTGTTTCTGCCTAGACCACCATCTTGCCACCTCTACTACATCATTTATTCCAATAGATGTATTCAAGGGCAATTTTCAAAGTCTCTTCTGATATATATTTTGATCTTTAATTTCTTTCCTTTTTAATGACTTTTTGATTTCTTCATATATGATGTTGTTGATGTTATCCCACAACTCTTTTGGTCTCTCATCGTTAGTGTCTAATATATCAAATCTGTTTTTGAGAGAATCTCTAAATTCAGAGGGAAAATATTTATGGCCATATTTTTGCTCTTGTGGACTTATTTTAATTTCCTTCATCATCTTCTTGAACTTCCATATGAGCAATTGATGGTCTGTCTGTTCCACAGCCTGCCTCAGTTTTGTTCTGGCTGATGGTATTGAGCTTCTCCATTGTCTCTTCCCACAAATGTAGTATATAATACGATTCCTGTGTATTCTGTTTCATGAAGTCCACATGTAAAGTCACATTTCATGTTGTTGTAAAAGGTATTTGCAATGAATAAGTTATTGGGCTTGCAAAATTCTATCATATGATCTCAAGCATAATTTATATCACCAGGGCTATATTTTCCAATTACTGATACTTCTTCTTGTTTTTTTGCATTGCAACCACTAATAATTATCAATGCATCTTGACTGCATGTTGATGAATTTCAGACTGAAGAAGTTGGCTGAATTCTTCAATTTCATCATCATTGACTTTAGCAGTTGGTATGTAAATTTGAAGTATAGTGGTATTAACTGGTCTTCCTTGTAGACATAGCTATATTATCCTATCACAGACAGCATTGAATTTCAAGATGGATCTTGAAATACTCTTTTGGACAATGAATGTGACATCATTCCTGTTCTATACATTGTTTCTGCATCGTAAACCATATAATGGACCAATTCGAAATGGTCAGTACTAGTCTGTTTCAGCCATTAATGACTAGAATATCAGTCTTTATGCTGTACATTATTGATGACTTTTACTTTTCATGGATTAATATTTCTTAAATTGCAGATTCTGATTATTAATGGATTTTTTCAGCTGTTTCTTCCCATTTTGAGCTGTGTCTCATAAGCAAATGAAGGTCCCAAAAGCTTCACTCTGTTCAAGTGATTAAGGTTTACTCTGCTTTGAGGAGTAGCTTTCAACTTGAAGAGTTCATTTTCTGGCACTATGGCACACTATATTTGACAACCATTCAGAAGTGATCCGTCTCTCTTTCTAATCTGTTTTAATATGAAAGCAATGCTGAAATCTGTATACCCTGGGTACCCTGTTGTTATTAAATGTCTTCAGGTTGGTCTTACTTCATAGTGACCCTATGCACAATAGAACCAAACATTGCCTGGTCCTGTGCCATCCTCACGCTTGTTACTGTTTGAGCCCAATGCTATTGCCATGGTGTCAACCCATGTTGTTGGGGGAATCTACTTTTTTTTCTGACCCTCCACTTTACCAAGCATGATGTTCTTCTCCAGGGCCTGGTCTTTCCTGATTAACACTTCAAAAGTATGAGAGACAAAGTCTTGCCATCCTGGCTTCTAAGGAGCTGTGCTTTTCCCAAGACAGATTTGTTTGTTCTGGCAGTTCATTCAATATTCTTCTCCAACACCATAACTCAAATACATTGATTCTTTTAAGATTTTCCTTATTGATTTTCCAAATTTCACATGCATTTGAGGGGTAGCGTAGTGGTTACGAGTCGACTGCTAACCTCAAAGTCAGTAGTTCAAAACTACCAGCTGTTCCACGGGAGAAAGATGAGGCTTTCTCTTCCCGTAAAGATTTACAGCTTCGGAAACCCTGTGCAGGGTCACTATGAGTCGGAACCGATTCCAAGGAACTTAACAACAACAACAACAACAACAACAAAATACCATGGCTTGGTTCCGGTTCATCTTAATCCTCAAAGTGATATCTTTTCTCTTGAGCGTTTTAAAAAAGTCATTTGCAACAGTTTTACCTAATTCAATACTCCATTTTATTTCTTGGCAACTGCTTCCTTGAGTATTGATGGTGGTTGCTAGCAAAATGAAGACTTTAACAACTTCATTTTTTTTCTCCATTGTGATGATGTTATTTATTGGCCCAGTGGTGAGAGTTTTTGTTTTCCTTATACTGTTGTTCAACCTATATTTAAGGCTGTAGTCTTTGATCTTTATCAGTAAGTATTTTAAGTCTTGATTACTTTCAGCAAGCAAGGTTGCATCATCTGCATATCACAGATTATTAATAAATCTTCCTCCAATTCTGATGCCATATTCTCCTTCATATAATCCAGGTTCTTGGATTATTTGCTGAGCATAGAGACTGAATAAGTATGGTGCAAGGATACAACCCTGGCACACACTTTTCATTATATTTTAAAGCATTCAACATCCCCTTGTTGTGCTCTAACACTTGTCTCTTTGTATATGTACAGGTTCCTCATGAGCACAAGTGCTTTGGAATACCCATTCTTCACAATGTTATCCATGGTTTGTCATCATCCACATAGTCAAAAGCCTTTGTATAGTCAATAAAGCACAAATAAACATCTTTCTGATAGTCTCTGCTTTCAGTCAAGATTCATCTAATGTCAGAAATGGTATCTCTAGTTCCATGTTGCCTTCTGAATCTGGCTTGATTTTCTGGCAGTTCCCTGTTCATGTACCGTTGCAACCATTTTTAAATTATCTTCAGTAAAATTTTACTTGCATGTGATATTAATGATATTGTTTGATAATATCTGCATTTTGTTGGATCACCTTTCTTTGGAATGGACACAAATATTGGATCTCTTCCAATCAACTGAACAAGTAGCTGTCTTCCAAATTTCTTTACAGAGAAGGTTGACCATCTCCAGTGCTCCATAAATTAGTTGAAAGATTTCCATTTGTATTCCATCCATTCCTGGAGCCTTGGTTTTTTTTTTTTTTTTTTTTGCAAATGCCTTCAATGCTGCTTGGTCTTCTTCCTATAATGCCATTGGTTTGGTTCTTGACCCTGCTGATATTTAAAATACCAGAGGCATAGCTTTCTAGCATTACAGCAATACACAAGCCACCACAGAGAGTACAACAATCTGACAGATCACTGGTGAAAATTATTATGCTCTCATAATTTAAAAATAAAACAAAATAGTAAAACATATCTAATACCACATTACAAACTAAAAACTTGAATAGGATTTTTTTTTTCAAAGTTATGTACACAATGTTAATGTATACACAGTAGGTCATTTCCCCCATTGCTCCCAAGATTTCATTTCTTTCAGTTGCTGTAGGCATAGGTGGCTTCACTCCATTCTTTGTTCTCTGGATCATGACTGAACTCCAGAATTTCCGGCAGTTTTTGCACTTCAAGAAGTATGTGGAACACCTTTCTGTGTCATAGTTATTTTCATCCATACATCAGGTAGAAGCATCAGATTCCGGCAAGCAAGAATTTATGTCAGGCTCTCTCAGCCTCCGTGTTACCATGGGTATGCTAACAGTCTTCTAATTCACTGGGTGAGGAGAAGCAGGATGCAAGAAATCGAGATCTCCCCAATACCGGAGGGGTTCCTCTCATCGACTGGAGAGGCAGGACAGAAGTGAATCCTAGGCATCTTGCTGCTTTCCGTGATGCTGTCTGGCCGTGTCTATGTCGTGGATGGAAGACACAGGTGAACACACCTTGATTCGGGCTTGGACTGTGCTGGGAGGCGCAGGAACAAGTTAAATTGGCAGAGACTGGGGGTGGGGGTGGGGGAGGCGATTCTTCTTGGAAGGCTTAGTCGTAGCTCAGTCAGGGCTCAGCTGTCTCCAGCTCCAAACACCATTAATAGGGTTTTTATCAGTCCTAAACTATCCTGAACTCCTAGAGGGCTTGGTCCATGTTTTATGAGTCTCTGCATACCAACGCAAAACTTTTTGTTGTTGTTAAGTGCCGTCGAGTCGGTTCCGACCCATATCGACCCTGTACAGAATTTTCAAGGCTGTAAATTTTTATGGGAGCAGAAAGCCTCATCTTTCTCCCGAGGAGCAGCTGGTAGTTTCAAACTGCTGACCTTTAGGTTCACAGCCCGATTTGTAACCATAGTGCTTGCATAATGTGTTGTTGTTTATGTGACGTGCCATCAAATAGGTTCCGACTCATACCCACCCTATATAGGGTTTCTGAGGCTTTCAATCTTTTAAGGAACAGAAAGTCTCATCTTTCTCCTATGATGTGACTGGTGGACTGGAACTGCTTGACCTTATGGCTTGCAATCCAGTGTTTATTACACAGTGCCACTGCATTGATAGTACATTTGCTAAATGCTCAATTGAACTGAGTAAACTTTTTATAGTTAAAAGCGAGTAAGATAGCCTCAGTGAAACTTAAGGCAGTCAGAACTCTGGGACATGAGCAAACTGCCTAACTAGGAGGACTCAGATAAACATCAGATGTGCGGGAGAGACTGGCTACATACTAGAGCATTCCATTAACCTGCCCAGTTAAAGTTTCTCTTACAACTTCATGAAAGATTTCAGGCAGACCAATGCCAACCAGTTTCCTGTGTATATTTGCACAGCATGAAAGAATGCCCAATAATTGACCTTTCACTGTTGTTATGTTCCACGGACACAAGGATGTTGTTTTGCAAGAGCTAAACATTCTCCTATCACAGATATTATAGAATTTATAAAAGAATAATCAAATTTAGTTTTGGACAGTACACAGAAACCTAAAGTGATATGAAACATGCCGCTCTCTAACATGAATAAACTTTCATAAAAATGCACTGCATATTTCAGTTTTCTAAACTAAAACAGGAGTCCTGGTGTGGTGCTGCAGGCTAAAGCACTGGATTGCAAGATTGGTTTGAACCAAAAAATCAATGGTTCAAGCTCACCAGCTGTTCCTTGGAAACCCTATATAGGTTTGCTATGTGTCCAAACCGAAACTCAATGGCACTTAACAACAAATTAAAACAATAAAGCAAAACAAAAAAACAAAGCCAGGAGCCATTTTCTTCAAATGTTGATCAATGTCATGTTTGAGAGAAGACAGTTAATTTAAAAACACTAAGGGAAAATTGTAGGGTTGTTAATGGAATGTGGAAGATAACAGCTTTTAGTGACATTTTAGACAAGCATATTTAAACAATTTTAAAAAGTACTTTTCCCTTACAGGATCACTTATGTCTTATTTCTGAGTTGTCAGTGTTTTTAATTCATTCCAGAGGCTTCTGATTAGTTGTTCATCTTTTTAAACCAATACAGTTTCATTGTGATTAGTGAGATGTGTCTTTTCTGAATGCAAATGGAAAGCAGTTCTCAGCAGTATCCCCACTCAAAAACACCTCTGAAGACAAGCCTGGTAATCCTCTGCCAGAAGGTCACAGCCGAGAAAACACTGGAGCAGCTCTGCTTTGCACACATAGTGTAACCATGAGTCACGATCGACAGTAGACAAACACCAGTAACAATAATGTGAGGTTGTCTATCACATTTCGTGAACTGACGTTACATTTCAGAAGATGGTAGTCTAACTAAGCAGTCAGGATACCAGAGATGAGCGTTTCAGAATTTTAAGCATTTCAGAATTCCATCGCTCTATAATTTAAAAGTCTTTAATATAAAATAAATAAATAAATTGCTTAGAAACGTCCATCTATGCATCAATCTTAATAGTAACAACAATGTTTTTTCTTTCTTTCTCTTATGTGTGTGTGCGTATTAAAGTAAAGGAGCCCTGGTGGTGCTGTAGGATAAGCACTGGACTGCTAACCACAAGGTTGGCAGTTGAAACCCACCAGTTGCTTCATTGGAGAAACACGATGCTTTCTGTTCCCTTAAAGATTTACAGCCTCGGAAATCCTAAACAGAGGAATTGGACTTGATTCAATGGCAGTGGATTTGGTTATGGGTTTTGTATCATTCCAAGATATAGAAATATTGTGTCAAATAGCTGAAATGGATTGAAACAAAGACTAATACCTTCCCTGCTGGAACAGAACATGCTCTGTTACTGGAGGCAATGAGAATCTTAGTACCAGGGTGCCAGTTTGTAAGATAGAGCATTCAACCAGAGAATTAGCACTGTGTTTCACTGGGTGAATACAGTCCTTATAGGAACCTCCTGCTCAATATGACAGGTGGCTTCCAGCAGATGGCTACACTCCTACACAATCTGACATGGAATTTGGGAGAGGTGGATTGCCACTGGAGAAGAAAGGCAGATTACATGAGTGATTCCCAGAGCTAGTGGGAGGACCACAACCATCAGCTCTTTCAGCATACATCAAAATCGTTTTCTTATTCTGCCATTCTTTAGAACTACTACTCCTCTAGTCTAAAACACTGTCCTGGCATGTCTTGATTACTGTGGAAAGTCTCTCAACCAACTTTCTGTTCTTGCTTCCCTACAGCCATCCTTCCCATAGCAACCAGAGGAATCTTATAACAAAGAAATAAGATTATATTGCGCCCTGATTAAAATCCTCTAGTGACTTCCATTTCAGTTAAAATGAAATCTAAATTCCTTGTCATGGCCTTCAAGATCCTGTGTGACCTGGTCTCTGTTACCTCTACAAAATCATCTTCTACCATTGATGTATTTGAGTTATGGTGTTGGAGTAGAATATTAAAAGTACCATTGACTGTCAAAGAATAAACTAATCTGTGTTGGAAGAAGTACAGCCAGAATGCTCCATGGAAGTCAGAGTGGCCAGACTTTGCCTCTTACTTCAGACATAATATAAGGAGGTACCAGTGCCTGGAGAAGGATATCATGATTTGTAAAGTAGAGGGTTGGAGAAAACCAGGAAGACCCCCAATGACATGGATTGGCACACTGGCAGCAGCACTGGGCTCAGACATAGCAATGATTGTGAGGTTGGCACAGGATCAGTCAGTGTTTCGTTCTGTTCTGCACAGGGTCACTATGAGTCAGTACTGACTCAATAGCATCTAACAATAACAACAACAATTTTTCTGCCCACAATGACTGTCTTGCTTTTTCTCTAGGATTTTAGCATTTGCTATTCCTTCTTCCTGGAACATTGTTCTTGCCAGTCTACCTATATTTAGCTCCTTCCTTCTTTTTGTAATTTAACTTTTAGGTCAAGAATCCTGCTCTGATGCAAATTATATAGCATGGTAGCTCCACAGGAGAAGCACCAGACTCTAGACTGTGACAGTAAGGTCAGCAGTTTGAGCCCACCAACCTGCTCTGTAGAAGAAAGATGAGGCTTTCCACAACACTTAACAATAACAATCTCTCCTCATCACATCTCTCTTAGTTGTTTTCACAACATTTATCAGATTTGCTAGTACTATTTGCTTTTTAGTGTCTATCTCTTTTACAGTTTAGTGTCTGTCTCTTTTCCTTGACCGCTGGAGTACAACTTCTATTAAGCTAGGGGAATAATCTGTCATATTATCCTTAGTTCCTAAATACTATCAGCCTCATAGTAGATTAACCATTAAATTGATCGCTTGACCACTCTTAAAAAATTCCTGTAACCCCATAAAATGAGCAGCTCCAAGGTATTCTTTTCAGGTCAATCTAACATAACAGTCTCTTTCTTCCATCTAGACTATGGCTATGGTGAGAACTAGCACCCTTGCTGTCTCCTGGGCGAAACCAATTCCCTTCCTCCCTAGTAAGCCTGGGAGGAAAGAGAGGAGAGTCTACATTTTCTAGCATTCATTTGGTTATACAGTTGTTGTTGTTAAGTGCCGTCGAGTCGGTTCCGACCCATAGCGACCCTGACAACCTTGCAGTTCAAATGGCTTTGCAGTCTGGCGCATTACACAGCGCTACACCACGACTCCAGTAAAGCCTGTGGAAGGCAGAACCTGTGTAATGTGGAAACCTGTCAGAGAAGGAAAACTCAGGTATTTGCCACTAAAATGAGTGGTAGGAAAGTGGTAGGACCATATGCTTCCAAAGGTAGGAAACTTGCAAGATCTAGAAAAACAAGACAGTGCTGTCGAGTCCAGCTGTGCCAGGTTTCATTGTACAAAAACACTTCAACTCTTTGCTTCACATTTAATCCTTTAATCAAGTGTATTGCTTATATTTCTAAGACCTTTGGTGACACAGGGGTTAAAACAACTGCTGACTGAAAGGCCAGTGGTTCAAATTCACCAGCGCTCTTCAGGAGAAAGATGTGATCATCTGCTTTGGTAAAGATTACAGTCTTGGAAACCCTGTGGGACTCTGTCCTTTAGGGTCACTTTGCATCAGAATCCATTTGAGGGCAATGTTGGTGTGTGTGTTTAATCAATGCTTCTACAAGGTGCAGCCTCAGTGGAAACAGACACCCCAGTGGCCTTGGCTGACGTGGAGGCTTTAGCAGAGGATCAGAAGCATTTCCTGTTGAGTGATGCATTACAGAGGAGGAGTCAGTATAGCTGATTTTAAGAAGATTTATCAGAATGCACAGAGACTTTGTTTACTACTCAGTGCCCTTGGAAATCACATGCTAAGCCCCATGGAAGAAAATATAACCTTCTCAAAAAGTGACAAATTAAAGTGCTTATTTCTGAAAGGTCAGAGCTTGGTTCCTCTCTGTAGTTTGTGAGACCATATCAATATTTTTCCTCCTCCTTTTTCTCAAGAGTGGAAGAGAAACAATCACTATAAAAACAGAGCTTCTGGTGAAATATTGATACTAAATGATTTTTTTGTGGAAAAGGTCTTATGAGATTTCATTTTCTAACATATCTTTTCCTATGATATAGCATTTGGAAAATTTTGTGTATGCTGTAAAAATGACCTCTTTGATATTCCTTAATATCTCTTTGATATGGCACTGTAGGATAAACACTGGACTACAGGGTTGGTTTGAACTGCAAAGTTGGCAGTTCGAATCCACCAATCATTCCTCAGAAACCCTGTATAGGGCCTATATGAGTTGGAATTGACTCAATGGCACTTAACAACAACAAGTGTCTGTTTACCTGCTGCTTTTACAGTGATAGTAAGGTCTTGCTTCTTGTTCTTATTAAAACAGTAACATTTCATATTGGAGCATTCCACTGAAAAGCCACCGTTGCACTGCTTGATGCTTTTCCTATGACACTTGGTATAATGAGAAAGCCTATGTGTGCAAGAATGTCTGTTTCTGACAGCCTTCTGGCCCAAATGTTGATTTTCATTTTAGCGTATTATATATATTTATTTTGTGTTGTATTAGGATCATTCTTTTTTCACATTAATACTCTTATTAGTGGTAAATATTTACCACTCAGAGATTTGAGTTATCATTGACTCCTAGATTCCAAAGTTCAGAGAAGGAAGGGCCAACTCAAAGGTTGATGATGAAGATGGAAGAGTGTTGCCTGTTGTTGTTAAGTGTTATTGAGTCAGTTCTGAGGTGCTATTGAAGTAGTGCTATTGTTGGTATGTTTGAACTGCTGACCTTACAGTTAGCAGTCCAATGTTTATTTTACAACACCACATCAGGACCCCACTTAGAAAGAATTGGAGTTGAGGATTTTCCTGATCCCCTGTAAAGATAAGGACAAAGATTGATCAACATGTTTCAGGAACACCTGACAAAATTCACTCCTCTTGGATGTCTATAGTATTCTTCCATCTTTCCTATTTTAATGACTTCTCCAGACTTGACAGTAATAAAGAACAAGGATGCTTGGTTCCTGACTTGAAATTTAACATTTATCAGCGTAAAACAATTGCTAATGAAAAATACCTCATTTTGTCCTGGGCATAGTGGCTGAAGCTGAAATTTCACTAAGTTAGGGAAAGAGAACATTTTTTGTGTCCAGATTTATAACATCATTCGAAGAGCCCACAACTTAAAAATAGTAGTAACGAGTTGGGCTGTTAACCTCAAGGTAAGCAGTTTGAAGAAAGATGAGGCTTTCCACTCCCTTAAAGATTTACATTTTCAGAAACCTACGTAGGCTCGCTATGAGTCAGAACTGACTCCTCAGCACATTACCACTACCATATTTGGTCACACATTTAATTAACAAACCCCTAATGTGATGGCCAAGGAACTCTGGTAGAGTAGTAGCTTACGAGCTGAGCTGCTAACCAAAAGGTTAGGAGAAAAATTAGGCTTTCTTCTCCTGTGAGATTTACAGTCTTGGAAATCCTATACAGGGTGACTGTGAGTTGGAACAGACTCCACAGCACGTCACCACCACCACCACGACCACCACCACCAATGTGAAGGCTGGAGTCCTGGTGTGGTGCTGTAGGATAATGCACCAGATCTCAAGTATGGCTCCTTGGAACCCTATATAGGGTTGGCTATGAGTTGGAACTGACTCAACAGCACTTAATGACAACAACAAATGTAATGGCTACAGTCATGGTGTGGTGTTGTAAGATAAGCACTCGAACACAAGGTTGGTTTGATCCAGAAAGAACAGCAGTTTGAACTCACCAGCTGCTCCTCAGAAATCCTATACAGGCTTGTTATGAGTCAGAACCCACTTGACAACACTTAACAACAATAACACTGTGATGGCTGAAACTTTGGTTTTCTTGGGAGAGCCAAACCAAATTATTTCAAGGGTCTTATATGGTCCATATTTTATCATAATAAAATGTGCAAAGATTTGGAATCAGAAAACCAAAAAGGAAGAACAGGCTCAGCATTTTTCAAGCTGGGGAACTGAAGAAAAAATTCAAGCCGCGACTTTTGTTATTGACCAATTCTCTGGGCAAATTATTGAATGATGCAGAACACCTTAAGAGAAGATGGGACGAAAACACAGAGTCACTGTACCAAAAGGAAATGGTTAATGTTCAACCATTTCAAGAGGTACCATATGATCAAGAGATAATGATACTCAGGGAGGAAGTCCAAGATACATTGAAGGAATTGGCAAAGAAAAAGGCACCAGGAATTGATGGAATAAAAATTGAAATCTTTCAAGAAAGTGAGGCGGCACAGGAGACACTCACTCATCTCTGTCAAGAAATTTGGAAGACAACTATCTG
>NW_006408664.1:5103097-5108956 GCF_000296735.1 Chrysochloris asiatica | reverse complement strand
TAGATCTGTTTTGGAAGTAGTGCGGCCAGAGTGCTCCTTAGAGCCCAAGATGGCCAAACTTCTTCTCTCATACTTTTGACTTATTGTCAGGATGAAACAGTCGCTGAAGACGGATATCATGCTGGGTAAAATGGAGGATCAGAGAAAAAGAGAAAGACCCCCAAAGAGATGGATTGGCCAGATTGCAGTATCGATGGACTCAAGTGTGGCAACAGTAGTGAGTTTGGCCCAGGATCGGACTTTGTTTTGTTCTGCCGTGCATAGGGTCGCTGTGAGTCAGTGCCGACTCAATGGCACCTAACAACAACAACATATGGTCCATAAAGGAGCTCTGGTAGCGTAGTGGTTATGAATTGGTCTGCAAACCTTAAAGTCAGCAGTTCGAAACTACCAGCTTTTCCGCGGGCTCGCGTAAAGATCTACAGCCTCAGAAACCCTGTACAGGGTTGCTATGAGTCGGTTCCAACTTCATGGCACATAACCATCACCACCATATGTTCCATGGGCCAACGTTCCCTACCTCTGTTTAAGTCAAAATGAGTCTGAATCTCCCAATACAAACTTAATGATTAGTTTTGGAAACACTTACTCTGTGTATAGTAGTCCCTTTGACTTGATAACAGCTAAGGCTCCTCTGTGAATAATTCAATTTTTAAATAATATTTTCTTGGGATTATTGAGAAGCAGGTTATTGATGTTAAGGAGCTCTGGTAATGGAGGGGTTACAAGTTGGACTGCTTAATGCAAGGTCAGTAGTTTGAATCTACCCACAGCTTCATGATAGAAAGATAAAGCTTTCTGCTCCCTTAATATTTACAGCATCAGAAATCCTATACAGGATCACTGTGAGTCAGAACTGACTCCACTGCACATAACCCCACAACCAGGTTATTGATATTAGGTGTTTTGGTTTAATCCTAATGTTAAAAAATATCAATCTAGTGCTGTGGGTTTTCTAGCATAGCCATAGCCAATGAAAGGCAGAAATCAAAGGGACAGAGGGAAGTAAGAGACAGATAGTGTGAGAATAGTAGGACACAACCGTTCCTGAGTGCTGGCTGCACAGGTACTTTGAGCCAGAGCTAGAATCTGAACACCAAAGTGTTTGACTCTGAGACCCTTATTTTGTTTCCTATGCTCTACTACTCCTCTAATGATGTGTCTGGAATGCTATGTGGAAACCTGCTTGCCATGACTCAAGAAATAAATGATCACCATGGAGATAGAACGGGCAGCAATTAAGAGGACTGGTGGGCTACTCTGATCATTTCTCAGATGCTGGTTTCTTTGTGATGCTAAAGTTTCTGAGATAAAGAACATTTAGGAGGCTCTGGCTATATGCACTGTCTTTATCCTTGGTTTACCGCCTATAATTTCTAGCTACTCTCCTTTCATAATGAGCTGAGCTGAGGATGAAATAGTCTTCAAAAATCCTTTTGTCTTCATTCTTTGATGTCTAGAAAAGAGCTAGACTAAGTAGTTAATTTTAATATTTTTTTCTTACCTGGATCCCAATCTGATCCCGCTCAATCATTAGAGCTGAGTGGTCCTCCAAATGAAAGGCATAACCCAGCTTTTTAGTATTGCTCTTTCCCTCAAACTCACTGCCATAGAGTCAATTCTGACTCATAGTGACCCCATATAGGATTCCCAGACCATAAATCTTTATGGGAATAAACTGCCTCATCTTTTTCCAATGGAACTGCTGGGTTTGACCTTATTGTTGTTAGGTGCCATCAAGTTAATACTCACTCATAGCAACACTTAGCACAACAGAACAAAACACTGCCTGGTCCTGGGCCAAACTCACAATCAGCTACATCTGATGTCATTGTTGCTGCTACAGCATCAATCCATCTCATTAGGCCGTCTTCCTCTTTTTCTCTGACCCTCCACTCTACCAAACACGCTATTCTTCTCTAGAGATTGGTCCCTCTTGGTAATATGTCCAAAGTATTAAAGCCAAAGTTGGGACATCCTGGCTTCCGAGGAGCATTTAGACTGTATTTGCAAGACAGAGCTGTTTGTTCTTTTGGCAGTCCATGGTACTTTCAGTATTTTCCTCTAACAACATAGCTCAAATGAATCAATTCTTCTATATTCTTCCTTATTCATTGTCCAACCTTCACATGCATATGAGGTGATTGAAAATACCATGGCTTGGGTTAGGCACACCTTAGTCCTCAAACTAATATCTTTGCTCTTCAACACTTTAAAGAGGTCGTATGCAGTAGATTTGCCAAATGCAATATGTTGTTTGATTTCTTGACTGCTGCTTCCATGAATGTTGATGGTTGATTGGAGCAACCCGAAGTCTTGCAACTTCAGTCTTCTCTCCATTTATATTGCATGTTGCTTAGTAGTGAGCATTTTTGTTTGCTTTACATTGAGATGCAACACATACTGAAGGTTGGGTTGCATCTTTATCAGTTAAGTATTTTAAGTCCTCTTCAGTTTCAGCAAGCAAGGTTGTATCATCCGCATATCACAGGTAGTAATTGAGTCTTCCTCCAGTCTTGATGCCACATTTTGCTTCATATAACTCAGTTTCTCAGATTATTTGCTCAGCATACAGATTGAATAAGTATGGTGAAAGAATACAACCCTGGTGCACAACTTTCCTAATTGTAAAACATTTGGTGTTACCTTGTTTGTTTGAACAACTGCCTCTTGATCTATGTACAGATTCCTCATGGCATCATTAAGTGTTATGGAATACTCATTCTTCACAGTGTTGTCCATAATTTGTCATGATCCACACAAAAGAAACCTTTGCATAGTCAATAAAGCACAGGTAAACATCTTTCTGGTATTCTCTGCTTTCAGCTAAGATCCATCTTATGTCAACAATGATATCTCTCATTCCATGTCCTCTTCTGAATCTGGCTTGAAACTCTGGAAGTTCTCTGTCAATATATGGTTGCAACCATTTTTGCACTAACTTAAGTAAAACTTCACTCACATAGCATATCAATGATATTGTTTGATGATTTCCACATTCCATTGGGTATCCTCTCTTTGGAATGGGCACAGATACAGATCTCTTCCAGTCAGCTGACCAGGAGAATGTCTTCCAAATTAATTGGCATAGATGAGTGAGTGCCTCCAGTGCTGCGTCAGTTTATTGAAAAGTTTCAATCTGTATTCCATCAATTCCCAGACCCTTATTCTTTGCACTGGGGTGTGGAGGAGAACATGACTGACCTGCACAGGATGAGTTGTCCTGTCCACTTTGTTGTTGAGAATATTTTCTACAGAACAGCATACTTTATACACACTCTCATATTATGGTACTATGAGTTAATGTGCTGTGAGTTAATGGTCAGTTTAAACTGCACTGTTGGTGATGCAAGTTCACCAGCCGCTCCTCAGAAACCCTATATATGTTTGCTATGAGTCAGAACCAACTCCAAGGCACTCAACAAGAACAAAAACCCATATGTTCATTCACCTAACTTTTTCCAAAATGTTTTCAGTCTTCATCTTACAATCTTGTCCTTTCCAGGAGTCTGATCAAGGACCAAACAATTTTACTACTGCTCAGGGTCTCTATATTTCCATATAGCATGAATTATCAAATGTATAGCCCAGCAAAATTATTTCCTGCACAATTGTTTTTAGGACCATCTCTGTGTGGCAGCTGGTGTTTTCCAAAGATGAGTACAGTATCATGTCCTATGCCATATGCCACTTTCTCATAGAGTTCAAATCTAGCTCCCCTCCTCTTGAATTTATGCAAGGTTTATAATTGGAATGTAGCAGAAATGATGCTACATTAATCCTAAGGCTAGGTGATAAAAGAGAATGCAATTTTGCCTTTTCAGTAGGGACACTGGCTTTTGGAGTCCATCTCCACAAAAGAAATCCTACTCTCTTATTTAGACTGTTAATTTTTCACAAACTGGACATTCAGCAGATGTAGTAGCAGGATCAGCCTTGAAGAGATGGAACCCATGCTGCTGAGCCAAAGTGTAGCTTTCACTTTTGCCTCCAAGAGTCATGGCTATGCTGTGAGGTAGCTCAAAGTAGTTCATGTGAAGAGACTACACAAAGAGACCCCATGAGTACATGAAGAGAGAGATAATTAGTCATTCATTCACAGCTCTCTCATGAATTTGACTACAACCTTATGAGACCCCAATCCACAACTACCTTGCTGATCCTGTTTTGGATTCATGACCCAGGCAAAATGTAAGGGAAATGATTATTGCTGTTTTAAGATCCAATTTTTGGAGTGATTTGTTATATGGCAACTGATAATGAAATGGACTGTGTCAAAGCAGCAGCTCTTTCTTGTTTAGCATCAACACATCCTAGCAATATATTTGTCAACTGGTTATTGGGAATGACCCATGGAGCCCTAGGTATGAGTTGGGACAAAAACACTGGTAAAGTAGAGATGGATGACATGGGAATCTAAGCAAATGGTTAATGCTTATTTGTATTGTCTTGGTCTTATTGGACCTAGTCTTGAATACTTACCCCAAATAACTGACAGTTTTCTGTCATAGAGGGCAGAGCCTTGCTCTAGAATACTAGAGGTCTGCACTGCAACTGTTCTATTAAGGTTTCCAAAAGCTCTACTGAAAGCACTTGTAGCAATGTGGAATCTTGTTCTTCTTTGCTATGGGCCCTGCTTAAACTGGTAACTTCCCAAATCACCTAACAAATGAATAGGAGCAAATTCCAAGTGAAATACATTTTGCTTCCAAATTCCAAAAAATGACACCAACTTCTGTCCCTGGATTAGTAAGGCAAGATACGAGGTGCAACAATTTGTTCTTGAACCTTTCAGTAAATGTTCTTAGACCACTACAGAGACATAGCTACAGACTATAGCACCTATAGCAAACATTGAAATTGTGCCCCTGCCCAAACAACTGATACCCATATTTTAGATAACTTCACCATAATGGTGGTGATGGTTGTGTACCACTGAGTCAGTTCTAATTTATAACAATCCGGTATGGGGTTTCTAAGATTGTAAATCTTTACAGGAGCAGAAAGCCTCATCTTTCTCCCATGAGGCAGTTGGTAGATTTGAACTGCTGTCCTTGTAGTTAGAAGCCCAACTTATTTCCCACTACACTACCAGGGGTCCCATGCTATCAGCTAAAAAATGCATTAATCATTTGCTTAACACATTATGACTGCATAATAAGGACAACTGTATCTTCCTTGCTTTCAATGGTAAAAATTGGTCTACGAATCGGGCTGCGAGCCGCAAGGTCATCAGTTCGAAACTACCAGCCTCTCTGCGGAAGAAAGATGAGGCGGTCTGCTCCCGTAAAGATTTACAGCCTCGGAAACCCTGTGTAGGGTTGCTATGAGTCGGAACCGACTCCGCGGCACATAACAACAACAACAACAATGCTCAGAGTAATTTTTTCCAGTTTCTTCTCTTTCTACTCTTAGAGGAGCAAGATCACAGTTTGCCTTGACCACTGGAGGCTCTTACATTTTAAAGAAATAGTTTCAACTGCAATCAAAAGATTCTATGTGAAATAATGAATGATGTAGGAAGCGTAAAAATAAGATGGAAGATATACACAGTCAGTGAATCAAAAAGAAATGGTTGATGTACAGTCATTTAAAGAACTATGATCAATAACTGATGGTACTAAAGGAAGAAGTTCAAACTGTTCTGAAGGCATTGGCAAAAACCAATCCAGGAACTAATGGAATACAAATTGAAATATTTCAATAAACTGATGCAGCACCGGAGACTATCACTCGTCTATGCCAAGAAATTTGGAAGACAGCTACCTGGCCCACCAATTGGAAGAGACCCATATATGTACTGATTCCAAATAAAGGATATGTGGAACAAAGCAGAGAATGATGTTTACCTGTGCTTTG
>NW_006408664.1:5097446-5098972 GCF_000296735.1 Chrysochloris asiatica | reverse complement strand
CATGGCAACGATTGTGATGTTGGCCCAGGACCGGGCAGTGTTTCATTCTGTTGTGCATAGGATTGCTATGAGTTGGTACTGACTCAATGGCACCTAACAACAACATTGGAATGCAGAAATTATGTAATGATATCATTAATATTTTATGCAAGTAAATTGTTGAGGACAATTTAAAAATGTCTGCCACATTACATCAACAGGAAACTTTCAGAAATTCAAGCCAGATTCAGAAAAGGATGTGGAACTATGAATAGTATTGCTGATGGCAGATGGATCTTGACTGAAAGATGCAAACGTGGGCTGTGTGAATCATGACAAGCTACATATAACATTGTGAAGAATGAGTATTCCAGAACACTTGATTATGCACATGAGGAACCTGTATATAGACCAAGAAATAGTAATTTCAGCAGAACATGGGGCTAGTGAATAGTTTAAAATCAGGGAAGATGTGCACCAGGGATGTATACTTTCACCATATATATCCAATTTGTATGCTGAGCAAATAATTCCAGAAGCTAGATTATATGAGGAATATGTGGCTTCAAAATTGGAGGAAGACTCATTAACAATCTGCTATATGCAGACAATACAATCTTGCTTGCTGTAAGTGAAGAGGACTTAAAATACTGACGAATATCAAATAACACAGCTTTCAGTATTGATTGCTCCTCAGTGTAAAGAAAACAAAAATCCTCACAACTGGACAAATAACATCATGATAAATGGAGAAAAGATAGTAGTTGTTGAAAATTTCATTTTACTTGGATCCATGATCAACACTCATACATGCAGCAGTCAAGAAGTCAAAAGATGTATTGCACTAGGCAAATGTGCTGCACAAGACTGCTTTCAAGTTTTTAAGAGTAAAGATATCAGTTTGAGGATGAAGGCATGGCTGACTCAAACTGCATTTTCAGTAGCCTCATATACATGTGACAGGAGCCCTGATTGTATAGTGGTTACTCATTGGGCTGCCAACCGCAAGGTCAGCAATATGAATCCACAAGCCTCTCCACTCAAGAAAGATGAAGGTTTTCACTCCAGTAAAGATTTGCAGTCTTGGTAACTCCATACAGGGTCCCTATGAGTCAGAACCAACTCAATGGCGCACCATGTACATGGGAAAATTGGGCAATGAATAAGAAAGACCATAGAAGAACTGATGCATTTGAATTATGTTTTGGAGAAGAATATTACACATAACCAGAGAGGGCCAGAAGAACAAACTAATATGTGTTGGAAGAAGTATAATCAGAATGCTCCTTTGAAATCCAGATGGCAAGATTTCGTCTCTCAAACTTTGGTCATGTTATCAGGAGGCACCAGTCTCTGGAGAAGGACATCATGCTTGGTAAAGTGGAGGGTCAGCAAAAAAGAGGAAGACCCCCCAATGAGATGAATTGGCACAGTCGCTGCAGAGATGGACTCAAGTGTAACAATTGTGAGGATGGTGCGGTACTGGGCAGTGTTTAATTCTTCTTTGCATAAAGTCACTAAGAGTAGGGGCAGATTTTTTTTTTTTT
>NW_006408664.1:5093234-5095400 GCF_000296735.1 Chrysochloris asiatica | reverse complement strand
AATCAACCAACTTGACCTCATAGATGTGTACAGAGCATTCAACCTAACAGTAACATAATACACATTCTTTTCCAGTGCATACTGATCATTCTCCAAAATAGATCATGTGTTAGACCACAAAGTAAAATCCATAAATTAAAAAATATCAAAATGTTACAAAGCATCTTCTCATACCACAGTGCTGTAAAATTATAAATCACAATAGGAAGATCAAGGAAGCAAAATCGTATACATGGAAACTGAATAACACTCTCTTAAAAGCTACTGGGTAGTATAACAAATAAAAAGCAAAATAAAAAATTTCCTAGAAACGAATGACAACAAAAACACAACATACCAAAACTTTGGGACACAGAAAAAGCAGTGCAGAGGAGAATTTATTGTAATAAAAGCACACATAAAAAAAGAAGAATGAATCCAAATTAACACACTAAAACAACAGCTTCAGCAATTAGAAAAAAAACACAAACAAACAGAAAAATAAAGCCATAGCTATCAGAAGAAAAGACATAATAAAGCTTAGAGCAGAAATAAATGAGATAGAAAATGTTAAAAATAGAGAAAATCAATAAGACAAGAAGCTGGTTCTATAAAAAGATTAATAAAATTGACAAACCTCTGGCAAAACTAACAAAAGAAAAGAGGGAGAAGACACAAATAATGCACATAAGAAATCACATGAAAGACATTACAACAGAACTAATGGAAATAAAAAAGTTAATAACAGAGTACTATGAAGAACTGTACTTTAACAAATTTGAAAATCTGGGGGAAGCAGATGCATTTGTAGAAAAACATGACCTGCCTAAACGTACATAGAGGGAAGAAGAAAAATCGAACAGACCTATAACAAAGGAAGAAATAGACCATACCATCAAGAAACACTCAAGCAAAAAAGTCCAAACCCAGATAGTTTCAATGGTGATTGTTACCAGATATTCAGAGAAGAGTTGACACCTATTCTACTCAAACTATTCCAAAATATCAAAAAGATTGGTACACTTCCTAATACATTTTACAAAGCAAGGATACTCTCATACTGAAACCAGGGAAGGACATCACTAAAAAAGAAAATTATAAACCAATATTCCTCATGAATATAGATGCAAAAATTCTCAACAAAATCCTAGCCAATAGAATGCAACAACATATCATAAAAATAATAAATACATCATGACCAAGCAGAATTCATACCAGGGATGCAAGGATAGCTTAATACTAGAAAAACAAGCAATGTAATTCATCACAGAAATTTTAAAAAGGACAAAATACACATGATCATATCAATTGACACAGAAAATGCATTTGACAAAATCCAGCACCCATTCCTGATAAAAAAAATAAGAAAACAGGAATGGAAGGAAAATTCCTCAACATAGTTAATAACACATATACAAAACCAACAGCTAATGTCATGTCAATGGGGAGAAACCAAAAGCATTCCCACTGTCAATAGGAACCAGACAATGATGCCCGTTATTGCCATTCCTATTCAATATTGTGTTGGAAGTCTTAACCAGAGCTTCAAGGCAAGAATGGGAGATTCAAAAGAATCTTTCTATTTGCAGACAACATGATCCTATACATAGAAAAATGCTAAAGACTCATCAAAAAAATCTACTGTAAATCATGGGAAAATTCAGCAAAGTGGCAGGGTACAAGATCAAAATACAAAAATCAGCTGGATTCCAATTTATTAATGAAAAAAGTACTAAAGAGAAAATAAGGAAAACAATACCATTTACAACTGGCACCCAAAGGATGAAGTATTTAGGAATAAATCTAACCAGGAAAACGAAAGATCTGTATAAAGAAAACTACAAAATACTACTACAAGAAACCAAAAGAGATTTACAAAAATTGGAGAATTTACCATGCTCTTGATTAGTAAGACTTAGCATTGTGAAAATGTCAATACTATCCAAAGCAATCTACAGATATAATGCAATCCCAATCCATACCCCAACAACATTCTAAGAAAGGTGTGAGACAAGGTTGTATTCTTTCAACATACTTATTCAACCTGTATGCTGAGCAAATAATACGAGAAGCTGGGTTCTATGAAGAAAAACAAGCATCAGGATTGGAGGAAGACTCATTAACAACCTGCGATATGCAGATGATACAACCTTGCTTGCTGAAAGTGAAGACGACTTAAAACATTTA
>NW_006408664.1:5086462-5093134 GCF_000296735.1 Chrysochloris asiatica | reverse complement strand
GATCATCCAGTAATCGAAGCCAGGACAAGTAGGTATTATCTGCAAGTGTGGGTGTTCTTATGCATATGCCCTCTCTTCTTATGAGCTGGACGCTTCACTCTCTACTCTAGTCCTCTGTGGTTATGTCACTGACTCTGGGCCCAAGGGTCCCCAGGTCTTGCCACACTGCTGGCCAACCAGGTCTTCACCCGGGTTCACAGAAGTTTATTGAACATTATAGGGCTTAGCTCACCACTTCATTGCTCTTTTTCCCTCACTTCTCCTTATCGGTGTCAAGCGTGATCACCAATCACAGCGTGTATGCCCATTGAGTCTTAGTCTTGGAAGGGGGTTTCCTCTGAGGGGACCTGACCACTTGCTTTGATGTTTTGAGTAGGGGCAGATTTAATGGCACTTAATTTGTTTAATGATCTCTCACAGCTGGCAATGAAAACTCTGATGTTTAAAAGAAATCTCTCAGTGCCAAGAAATTTGTGATTGGCACATGCCATGCCTGCTATACTTTAGCTATGCCTTGGGATCACTGGCTACCTCAAAACTTTATCACTGTGACTCTTTTTGGAATCTCTTTGACGTTAAACTCCTGCACTCTGAATCCATGTATTTTATCAAGGCATCCAGAGCACTTGCCTTTCCCTGATTCCCAGTCCAATTGGCATGATGCCATCACTATAGGGACCAATGGTGGTCCAGAAGCCTGTCAAGGCTAAGGAATAGGTACAATCCTGATGTGGTGCTGTAGGATAAGTACTGGACTGCTACCCACAAGACAAATGATTGAAACCCACCAGTCACTCCCTGGGAACCCTATAGGAAGTCATTATGAGTCAGAATCTATCTGACCGTACATAACCACAACATAACAGTAGAGAGCAGGAGAGGTATAGCTAGTTTACGCAAGACAGTGGTTGTGTTCAAAATCCTGATTTAAAAATCAACAAGGTGGTATATTTTGTTTTAGAAACATTTTCATCAATGTGGTCATAAATTTAATGATTAATACTTAAGTTTTAATATTGTAGAGTCCTGGTGTGGCGCTGTGGGTTAATACGCTAGACTGCAAAGCCATTTGAACTGAAAGGTTGGTGGGTCTAGCTCACCAGCTGCTCCTCGGAAACCTTATACAGGGTCACTATGGATTGGAACTAACTCGACAGCACCTCACAACAACAACAATGTTGTGGAAAATTCACTTAGATATGGAGTACCTCATTTCCTAATAAAGGTAGCTAAGTAAAATGTATGGAATTAATGATCTATGAATTTTTATTTTATGTAAGTAGAATAATTCATGAACTGATCCAAAAATTTTCCACAGATAAATATTTTATGTAAATATTTAATGTTTCAAAATATAAATATTTTAAAGATAAATACTTATTCCAAAGATAAAGGTTTTAAAATAAATGTTTTTATGTTAAGGTAAAAAAAATAAGGATGACTGTGTCATATTTGTTTATCAAGTTAAAATTTTAAAATTATACCAGCTCAAAATCATCTTCGTATTATAGTTTTGAGGCAGTTGAGAGAAAGGATGGGCAGATATAACTTACAGTTTACCAAAGATAAAACTGAGGCTCTGATTAATTAGCTAGCTCAGTTAGTAAGTCAGTTGTTGTTGTTGTTGTTAAGTGCCCTCGAATCGGTTCCGACCCATAGCGACCCTGTGCAGGATTTCCGAGGCTGTAAATCTTTACGGGAGCAGGATGCCTCATCTTTCTCCCGCAGAGCATCTGGTAGTTTTGAACTGCTGACCTTAAGGTTTGCAGCCCGATTTGTAACCACTACGCTACCAGAGCTCCTAGTAAGTCAGTAACAAACCCTAAATCAGAAACTATAAAAAAAAAAAAAAAGAGGAGCTCCACTGTAGTGAGTCAAGTGTGACGTATAGGAACCTTATAGGATAATGTAGAGCTGTCCCAAAAGATTTCCAAGGCCCTAAATCTTTACAAAAGTAGCCTGTCACATCTTTATCCCTTATAGCAACTGATGGATTTGAATTGTTGACCTTTGATTTAGCAATGGAATACTTTAACCACCATGCACCAGTGTACTTAGTAAATATTAAACAGAATAACAAAGTAATACAATCTTGGTCCTTGTCATAAGCAAAATATAAATTTGTCCTCATTGGGTTTACCTTGTGTGTTGAATTTTAGAAGCAAGTGAGCCCAGGGTTTCAGATTGGTTCATTTTGCTAGATCCCTGCTAAGAATTTATGTTAACTTGCAAGGTCAGTGGTTCAAGCTCACCAGATGCTCCTCAGAAACCCTGTACAAGGTTGCTATGGGTTGGAACTGACTTGATGGAACTTAACAACAACAATCCTAGATATAACAAAATCAAAATTTGCATCTTTTAAATATGCAAGTTATGATTAAGTATATTTGACATGGAAATGTAAATTCTGATTCAGTATATCTGGGGGTGAAATGTGAATTCTCAACAGGGGATCAGACTAGAATGAACTGTGAGTCAAATTAGAATCATAAGCCCTAAGTGAGTCAGCATTGATTGGGTGGCAGGTGCAACGTCCTTATCTTTCCTTACTTAATTCACTCTCTAACTGCAAGAGATTTTGTTTGGAAATAGTGGGGCTGGTAAATGAGATGAGGATGAATTGCACTGCAAATTAGACAGTAAATTTTAAAATGCTGCATTAAAAAGCTCTATCATAAAGCTCATTTTTAAAATTGTGAGGCTTCTTCCCTGAGGCAGTAGTAGAAATTGAACACTGTCTCACAAAGTCCACTGTATAATTTGAGTAAAGTTCAAATTTTATTTTGTCTCTGGGGCCAGTATCACTACTGATTATGTAATTCTCCTACTGAGACCTAGCAGCTTACAGAGTCCCTCTTCCAGTCATTTAGATAATTTGAGTGCTTGTGGTCATGTCTAGAAAGTGTTGGTCATAGGTTGTTGGTTCCCTTTATGTAAGAAAGCAAAGCAGATAAAACTACATTATGTTTACATACGTCACTCAATCTACAGACAGTGAAATAGATGAGAGAAGGAAGAAAGTTAAGTGATTTAGAAACTAGACTCTCAATTCAAAGGCCTTTGCAATGGTTTCACTTCAGACTTTGTCAAGTTATTGCTGAATACCTTTGGCCAAGTTCTCAATTTCTCCAGACTTTGATTTCCTCATGAGTGAAATAGAGATTGGAGTTCCTGGGAGATGCAAGTGGTTACTATGCTCTGTTGATAATCCCAGTGTTGAAGGTTTGAGTTCATCCAGGTGTCTCAGAAGAAAGACCTGAACATCTCCTTTTGTAAAATCAGTGAGTGATTATAAACCCTACTGAGCACAGTTCTACTATGACACACATGGGGTAACCAGGAGTGGGGTTGACTCTGAGACAACTGATTTTCAAAATAGAGTTAATAATAGCAAACATTTTATAGATTATAAGGGTTGAAAATTGTTATCTATGGAAAGGCATAGCTTAGCACTTGATAGATTGTAAACATCTATTACTCACTAGGTACGGAATGAATGATCCCTGCCTTCAAGGAACTCACAATCTAAAGGAGAAGGTGGATAAATACTAGAAGTTAGAGGGAGAGTAGATTATAGAGAGAACTACAGGGTACTCAAGCTGGCTCATTCTTAGAGATCCATGAAGTTACAGGTATGTCCTGAATGACAAACAGAGTTCTCTAGATAAAATATGTGGAGAGGGACATATGATGCAGAGGAAGGATTAGGTAGTTCACATAATTTTTACAAGAAACATGACTAAACTTAAGTATGCAACTTCCAATTTGAAAATGTTAATTCATAACAGTCTAGCAATGCTGTGCCCTTAGAGTACAGAAATATTAGAGAAAGTGACTTTAATGAAGCTAAATTCAGTCCAGCATACCAGTGTTTGATTCAACTGTCTTCATACACTCCCCTCCTTGCTTTTGTAGTTAATATAGTCTGTGGAGCACCCTCTTGCCCTTCCTGCTCAAATATTCTGCATATCCTGCCTAATACGTGCTTTTCAGTGTCCACTTCTAATTTAGTCTACCTTCCTCACCTCCATTTTTCCTCTGGAAAAATCCTGAATCCTTCAACAATAATATTGCCTTGTCTGCACAATGATTTTGATCTCTCTCCTTAGTCATTTGTCAGCATTTCCCTTAAGCTATTTTCAAAGTTTGAATTTATCAGAAGTGGATTCAAATACAAACCCAAGAATTCAAGAAATGTAGTTGGGAGGTGAATGCAGGAAGTACGGAGTAAAGTGAGGAAGTGAGACAAGAAAGGAAAAGACAAGCCATAAACATTGCAGCACTGAGCAGGTTACCACTGCGGGCAAATGGGGCTTAATCCCACCTGGGGATCTTTGAGGGCAGTGTAGAACAGGTCTTAGAGTTGTCTCCCCAGGAGAAGGAAACTTAGGTATTTCTACACCAGTTTCTATTGTTATTGCTTGGGGACCATCAGTGTGGTTTTAATTCCCTGGCAGTCTATTGTCAGTCAGAGAGCAGGTACCCTTAGTAAGAAGCGGTTTATGAGTGAATGGAGGAGTAAGTGCTAAGGGCGCCAACAGCCTTTGCTGTACTGAATTTTCTTTATGTAACGTTTCTTCTTTCTTTCATTCTACTCCCTCCCTTACAAGGAAATTTGTTGCAAACATGCACTAATTTATTTAACCACAGAATTCGGTGCAATTCTGAAACTGAAAGTTTAATGCCTACATGTTACCTTGGCAATATCTCATGCATCCACTCCCTTTACACCATCCCTTTTCAATTCAAACCTCACTACCTCTCACTGGATTCTAGCAATAGCCTCCTAATTAGTCTCCTGGCTTCTGTCTCTACATGTTCCACACTGTTGCCAGAGGAATGTTCTTAGTGCAGAGCTCATATTTGCCTTCATGCCTGTCCCCAGCTGAAACATTTTTTAATAGTTTAACCAAAAAATTTGAATTACTGCTCAGCCTAGCATTTCAGATTCTTTTAAATAGGAGCCATAGTCTTGGTGGGGCACTGCAGGTTAAGGTGCTAGACTGCAAAGTCAGTGTGAACTGCAAGGTTGTGGTTTAAGCTCACCAGCTGCTCCTCGGAAACCCTGCACAGGGTTGCTATGGGTCAGAACCAACTCAACAACACTTAGCAACAACAATAACTTTCATATAGCATTCCCTGCTCATTGAGCTCTTTGAATGTCTTTGTTGTCTGAAATTCCACCTCTACCACAGTCTCTTTGTTAAACTTGTAATTATTCTTAGTTTCTCTCAAATGGCAACTTTTCTATGAATTATATGCTTTTAAAATAGTTTTTAAAAAAAGTTTGTATCTGATCCTGGACATGATATTTTCAGTCATCTCATATGCATGTGAAAGTTGGACAATGAATAAGGAAGACCATAGAAGAATCAGGGCATTTGAGTTATGATATTGGAAAAGAATATTGAAAATGCTGTGGACTGCCAGAAGACCAAACAAATTTGTCTCAGAAAAAGTTCAGCCAGAATGCTCCTTAGAAGTCAAGATGGTGAGACTTTTTCTCTCATATTTTGGACATTTGCTCTGGAGGAACCAGTCCCTGGAGAAGGATATCATGCTCAGAAGAATGGAGGGTCAGTGAAAAAGAGGAAAACATCAATGAGCTAGACTGATACAGCAAAAGCAATGGGCTCAAGCATCACACTAATTATGAGGGTGACGCAGTACCAGACAGTAGTTTGTTCTGTTGCTACAAATTAGAACTGACTCAATGGCACCTACCAACAATTTTATGGCTAGCGGGCATATTTTCAAGTACAGATTTAATTTACCAATACATGTTAAGTGCATACAAATAAAAGTATGTGTTACTCAGCTATAAATGGGATTTTCTAACTTGTGTAACTTTGATGACAAGAACTCATGAACTGGGCATTATTGTGAAGTACTGAGACACAGTCATAACATCATTAAATATGCCACAGATTTCAGGTGCCGTATCAAATGTGTAACAGGAATGATTAGCTTGGGGATATATAAAGTCTAATTTGCTTCTGTTGAGTTTAATTGCAGGAAATACACTACAGAACATCTGGTACCCACAAATCCTTCAGCTGCCTGCTGTAATCATTTTCACAGGAAAGAGAATTCCTGCTTCAAAGACTTGGCAAGGGGCAGTCGGAATATACGTCTGCCTACAGCATCCACTCACTTTTATGTCCACTTTTTGGCTATTCTTTCTTAGAATCACGTTTTTCCTTCAACCCTGTTATTGGTGTCCCATCATTCATGAAACTTGTTGTTCTGTGTCTTACTAATTCACATCCCTTAGGTGCTTCTCACTAGCAAGCTGCCTTACTTCCACCCCTGTCCCTCACAGCCATCATGCCAATTCTCTTTGATAGCAACCCTGTATAGAGTTTTGAGGCTGTAAATCTTTGCAAAAGCAGAAAGCCCCATCCTTCTCCAACAGAGTAGCTAATGAGTTTGAGATGCCAACCTGTAGTTTACAGTCCAGTGCTTACCTCATAGTATAACCAGGGCTCCTTTCTTTCTTCCATTACTGTTGTTGTTGTAAGGAGTTGTTACCATTCTGAATCATAGAGACCATATGTGCAACACAATGAAACACTGCTTGGTTCTTTGCCATCCTCCAAATTGTTTTTATGTTTGAGTCCATTGTTATTGCCACTGTGTCAACCCATCTTGTTGGCAGTCTTCCTATTTTTG
>NW_006408664.1:5072368-5081842 GCF_000296735.1 Chrysochloris asiatica | reverse complement strand
CTTGGGGACTAACGTGTGCCTGACCCAAGCCATGGTATTTTTCAGAGTGTTCCTTAGAGGCCAAGATGACCAAACTTCGTCTCTCATGCTTTGGACATATTGTCAGGAGGGAACAGTCGCTAGAAAAGGATATCATGCTTGGTAAGATGGAGGGTCAGAGAAAAAGAGGAAGACCCCCCAACCAGATGTATTGGCCAGGTGGCAGCATTAATGGACTCAAGTGTGGCAACAGTAGTGGGGTTGGCCCAGGATCGGACATTGTTTTGTTCTGCTGTGCATAGGGTCGCTGAGTAGGTTCCGACTCGATGGCACTTAACAACAACAACATAAGAATGTGCATTTCTTGCAGTCAGGGACTCATCTCTATGTTGTGACAACTAGGCCATGCTAGGCCAAGTTGATAAATGTTGACAGAATGGGCAAAGGCAAATAAATAGGAATGTTTGCAAGGGCCTAAGCACTCAGCTGTTATCCAAGATGTCAGGGATCTGAACCCACTGACTATTCCACAGAAGAATGATGTAGTCTACATTCATTAAGATTGTAGCTTTGGAAACTATACTATTGAGTCACTATAAGTTGGAATCTGCTCAACAACAGTGGGTATGGTTTGAGGTCTTTAGACATATTGTTGTTGTTAAGTGCCATCGAGTCGGTTCCGACCCATAGCGACCCTGAACAGGGTTTCCGAGGCTGCAAATCTTTACGGGAGCAGAAAGCCTCATCTTTCTGCCGCGGAGCAGCTGGCAGTTTCGAACTGCTGACCTTGCGGTTTGCAGCCCGATTTGTAACCACTACATTAGGCAGGGATATTGTACCTATTGGACATTTTACAAGAGCTCCTAGCTGAGAGGACAAGTAGATACTAACATTATGGTGGCTTTGTATGGATCTGTATCAGTGGGTATGGAGAAGTGGGAAACACTTTCTTTTGTTCCCATAAAGATATGATATAGGTTAATAGCCCTGATAGCAGCAAGGACATGTAAAGAAATTACTCAGTCATATGCTGAAATCTTGACACATTTAAAAAATAAAATTACTGAATAAGAGAAAGAAAATGGGCACATTCACTTAATAAATCAGTGGCAGAATAAAAGAGAAATTTCAGGAAACATATTGGTATTATAAAGAATGCATTGAACCATAAAGGGAGAATATTAACTCAATTGTCTGTGTGCCTACAACAAGTCACACATTGTGCTGTGGTTATTTTATGTATTTATCTTGTTTTATTCTCATAGCATTCCAGGGAGAAGGATACTATTTCCATTTTAAAAATGAGTCACTCCCCAAAGATAAATTATTCAGTAAATTACTAAGATTTGGATTAAGTGTTTGAATTTCTAATTCAGATGTCTTTCTACCAGTGAGAAGGGGCACTGAGTGCTAGTTCTGACTCATTTTAACTAATTGTAAGAACTTAACTTTCTTTCTTTCTCATTTTTTTACTTGTAAAATTATTAGGCTTAATTGTGGGATGTCTATTGTTTCTAGTATTAAACGTCATCATTATGTCTTTGAATCTCAATTCTCTCAGCATTTAGGTGGTTGAATGTTTATTCAACAGATGAATGAATGAGTGGATGCTGCTGAGGACATAGAAGACTTTCTTCAATTGATTATGTGAATTTATTAGAGTTAAACAAAAACAGGATATCTGAAAACTGAGCTGAGCTAAAGAGAGTGAAGCTGAACTGCCTGGTGCCAGAGTTGCAGATTAAAACAAGACAAAAGAAAAGCATCAGTCAAGCCTTTCTTTAATCACTAACTGCATTAGTATCTACCAGCAAGAGGTTAAACTGAGACAGTGCCAGCTCTCCCACTGTTCTGTTTTTTCCAAGGGATGATGGGGTCTGATGGGTTATCTCCTGCAGTTTAAAGGACCCAGGAGGCTGGAAGAAGGGACAGGGGAAAGGACTAGGAGTGGGAAAATACTGAGTATTGAGTCAGAGTGGAAACTTGTTGATGTTTCCTGAGTCCATTCCCATTATTAGGAGATTTCAGAAGAGGCATTTGAAGAAGGTCTTTGCTGGAACCTCTCAATAGACAGGCCTCTTTCTGTGTGGAGGCATCTGGACTAGTAATGTAAAAATATACACATAAAGAGCCTGCTTGGCCAGAAGGCTCTGAGTCTTTGACTACAACTTCCATGCAGCAGTCTGTTTGCTTGAGGGACTGATGGCCTCCATATCTGCTCTGGGGAGGGCAGTTTTTCCTCTTGAAACCTACTAAGTAACACCTTTGCAAGTTGCCCATGGTTGGGCCTGAAACACCACATGTAGGTTTTTGGCCAAGGGTTGGATTCCTCATGTTGTTGTTAAGTGCCGTCGAGTCGGATCCGACCCATAGCGACCCTGTACAGGGTTTCCGAGGCTGCAAATCTTTACGGGAGCAGAAAGCCTTATCTTTCTCCCTCGGAGCGGCTGGTAGTTTCGAACTGCTGATGTTAAGGTTTGCAGCCCGATTAGTAACCACTACACTACTTAAAAATTGCAATAATGTATCCTTACTTTTAAGATATCCATCATAGAGTTCTTTCCTCAAAGGAATTCTGGGACTTTCTGTGACAGAAAAACTACCAGTGGCTTTATTATTATTTAAAAAGTAAAGCAAAATGACTTTGTTTATATATTCTACCTTAATTAAATTACTAATGCTATAATTTTTCTAATGATTACCAAGCACAATCCTAAATGTTTAACAGCTATTGGCATTTTTAAGTCTTACAGATGAGGCAATTAAGGCATAGATTACACAAGTTATGTAGCTAATAAATATGGTGCTTTATCTACTTTGTTCTGGGGGCAGGTCTAGAGTCATCAAGGAATCATCAATATATCATTTATCCATTTCCTCTGAGATGCTCCAAAGTTCCTCATGTTGCTGCATAATTCAAGGGATTCTTCCCATTGCCTCTTATTTTCTAAGGTCTCTTCTCCATTTTATGTATTGAGCTTAGGTTTGAGTTCTGTTATGTCTTAACGTCTGTGGATGACTGGAGGGAAGGATCATGCTGGTTGCATGAGGGACCGATGGTCTTCAAGAACATATCTTTTCTTAATGGAAGAAGGACCATGTTAAGATTAACATGGTAACATATACTCAACCAGTAGTGTGAGTAGGGAATATGAGTTCAGCTGGATTCTCTGTTCTAATCTGTTCCTGTCCAGACTCAAAAACTTTTGCTTTATATCCATATTTACAGTATAGCTGAATTATTGAAAATGTAGACCCTAGAGTCAGACTGAGTCTCATTCCTGGATCTGGCATCTACTGGGCAACCTTAGAAAGTTTACTTGACTTTTCTGAACCTTGGGTCCTTTGTCTAATACAAGAGGAAATAAGTAATCCATTCCAATATCTGGGTGACACCTAGAAATATGATAGGCTTGGTTGACAAGCAAACTCCATCAAAGAGTGGCAACAGTGGCATCTTATTCCAGAACCTTGCCCATTTCTACCACTATGAAGCTGGTGTGACCCCTGATATTGTGACTTCTAAATGACCATCTTCAGAGCAAGTTTCTATGTTCTTTGGAGCTGCTTAACAGTCCCACCCCCCTTTAAAAAAAATCATTTCTCTCCTTCTATTAACCCCTTTTTATTATTACGGTGGCACGAGACCCTGCATGATGGTACACAATTGAAAAAGTCTCAGGACTTCATTTTCAAGAAAGAAATAAGAATCAGTCTTAGATGAAACCTTTTCTGAGCTAGTGTTAAATCAGCTCAGTAAACAAATTATGCAAGACACTTCTGCGAAGCTAAATGTATTCTCCAGCAAAATAACCCCTATCTAAAGTAAATACGCTATGAAAAAAGCCTGTTAGTTGGAGAGATTGAATTGTAGTCTGTTTTTTGAGTGTTTTTTCATTTTATAGGAGCAACGTATTTTGTAGGGTCATTTTCACATTTCACATTATGTTCCATATTCCATAGCAATTTATTTAGAAGTCTTCTAGATAGAATCTCCAGGACACAGTGGACTTGAAGGCTCACTAAAACAGTTTGTTCTAATAAACATCTTGCATTCACTTAGCACAAATGCAGGCAAAAGACAATTCATTAGATTTTCACTGTGTGGCTCCAGTGTATAGTTCTTAAAAGAATTCAAATATTAGCAAAGTTCTGGAGGTTAGGGCAGACTAGAAAACCAGCTGTTATTGTTAGTTGCTATCGAGCCATTTCCTATTCATGGCAACCCCATGTGTTACAGAGTAGGACTGCTCCATAGCGTTTTCTGGGCTGTAATCTTAATTGGTTTTATGTGGCTCTGTTTTAGTGTTGAGTCCTAGTGTGAGACTGTTAGATAATGCACTGGATTTCAAGGTTGGTTTGAACGGCAAAGTTGGTGGTTTAAACTCACCAGTACTCCTCAGAAACCCTGTACAGGGTCACTATGAGTCAGAACCGACTCGATGGCACTCAACAACAACAACAACAAGAATCTTAATGGGGATCAGATTGTCAGGCCCATTTTCTATGGTACTGCTGGATGAGTGTGAACCACCAACTTTCAGGTTAACAGTCAAGTGCAAACCATTGGTACTACTCAGAGGCCTAGGAAATAGGCAATTGGATTGTATTCTCTCTAAGGGCCTTCTGGCTCTGACCTATAACTTTTCTATTCTATGACAGCTTAGGAATTTTGGGGGTGTCAGGTGTAGGAGATATCTTCCCCACATTCATACATATCCACACACAAATCTTCACCCCTTGTTTGTTTGATTACTGAATTTTTTTTTTTTTTTTTTGGTTAAGTCTGTCAAAATGAAACAACTTGAGCTTTCCCAGTGTGGGCGATGCATTTTTTCTCTTTTTGTTATTGGGGAAAGTTTTAGAAAACTGGAGTGCACCAAACCATTGAAGTGGACCAGGCCAGAGAGACCACTAGAAAAGAAAAAAGAAAAGTGTTGCCCTCAGGATTCTGCCTTATCTGCTTGTTTTCCCTCCTCTTTGGCAAATTGAGGAGTCCTTCAGAAATACTGTTATCATGTTTAGCTGCTAACTGAAAGGTTGATAGTTTGAGTCCGTCCAGAGTCACCTTGAGAAAAGGTCTGGTGATCTACTTTTGTCAAGTCAGCCACTGAAAACAATTCTACTCAGATAGCCCACTTGTCCGGTTGCCACAAGCCAGAACCAAGTTGATGGCAACTGTTTTTTTTTTTCTTTTTGAGTGCCAAATACACAGTGTGACTGGAGAGATGACAAATTGTTCTCCTAATTCAGGACAATTAAGAATGAATGAGACTGTAGTTGGATGGAAGTGAGAATCCTTCAGAAACATTTTTTAAAAAACTTTTTATTGGGAACTGAGTGAAGGTTAACAGACAAGATCAACAACTTTACTTTCAGCCAATCATGTTTTGTTTCATCGAAATGATTACAATCCCCTCCCTGCAACAACAGTTATCCTGATTCCTCTCTGTGGCTTCACTTTTACAGTCTTATATTTCACAAATCAACAAAGCAAAAATATTTGATGTACACATAAAAACAAAAACATATATATATATTCATTTAAATGTCCAAAGAACACATTTTTCAAGCCAACCTCCTGCCCACAGGAACACACATTTTTCAGTCCATGTGTCTAGGATCCATAGCTGCTCTATCTCTCCATGCCATTGTCTTTGCTGACACTGCTTTTTTAGGTAGGATCTCATGTTCCACTCATGCTCTTCTTTCTTGATGGTCCTGGGATTCTCTGTTCCTGAAATGAAAGACTAAGTACTCCCCACTTTTAGTTACACGTCTTTTACAATAACAGTTGTGACAATCAAAAAATCCTGATAATAATTTAATGATCCTATCATCATTATTCTCCATCCCCTTTCACCAGATCCATCTGGAAAAGAGGAAAACTATTCAGTAGGGAGTCTACATTACCCCTCTGGTTATGAAACTAAGTACATTCATGAAAGCTTGTAAGCCAGACACTTTGTGCCTTTGTAATCCCCCATTTTTGATAGTCATTGTCTAAATTGCCCAATCGAATCAATCAAGTTCTGGTGTGGTGCTGTGGGTTAATGCGCTAGACTGCCAAGTCATTTGAACTGCAAGGTCAGTGGTTCAAACTCACCAGATGCTCCTTGGAAACCATATACAGGGTCGCTATGGGTCAGAATTGACTTGATGACACTTAACAATAACAACAACAATTAACCCAGTGCAGTGAGAGAACAAGCTTGATCCTTGTAGCAATTTACACTTGATCACAGTCAGACGCATTTTTGTAGGTCTATGAAGTGCTCCTTGGAGGCCAAGATGGCCAAACTTCGTCTCTCATACTTTGGACATATTGTCAGGACCAGTCGCTGGAGAAGGTTATCATGTTTGTTAAGGTGGAGGGTCAGAGAAAAAGAGGAAGAATCCCAATGAGATGGATTGGCCAAGTGGCAGTATCGATGGACTCAAGTGTGGCAACAGTAGTGAGGTTGCCCCAGGATCGGGCAGTATTTCGTTCTGTGCATAAGGTCGCTATGGGTCGGTACTGACTCGATAACATCTAACAAAAACAACAATGGAGTCCTGGTGTGGTGTTGTAAATTAAGTCCTGGACTGATAACTGCAAGTTCAGTAGTTTAAACTATCCAATTGCTCCTCAGAAACCCTATAAAGTCATTTTGAGTTGAAATCACTCGATGACAATTAACAACAACATCCTTCATGAACGAGCCCTGGGGGCACTGGACTGTTAACCAAAATGTTGGTAGTTCAAATCCATCTGCCTCTCTTCAAGAGAAACAATTGACTATGTATTCCCATAAAGATTTATCATCTCAGATATACCTAGGTTCAATATGAGCCAGAATCAACTTGATGGCAACAGGCTTTTAGTTTTCCTTCACTAACTTTTGTTTCTGAGGTGGGTTGTGAGCTTATAGTTTCTGTCAGTTAAATAATACACATAAATCAAGCACTTATTCCTTTTCTGGGCTATCATTATACAAAATTTTAAGCATACAGAATAGCGACTTAAAGAATTCTATAGTGAGTATCTTCATGCTCACCTCCTGGATTTCACCATCAACACATTACACAGTTTCTTCATCATTCTAGACCTTGGGAGTTACCCCTGGCTTTTGCATGACTGCCAGAACCTGGGATCTAACGGTAAACTTGTTCTTTCTTTTTCTTTGGTGGTTTCTTTTCTGACACACTCTGTGCCTGATCCCGAGTAAATAAGTGTGCTACACATAGGGAATCTAAATATAGTCAGAGTGAGAAGGACAGCTCACTGAGTTCATACTAATGGGGAAAAAAGCTTTAGCAAGAATATATAGAGACATTTGAATGCACAGAAAGAAAGCAGTCTGACTTTTATGAAGGCGAGAGAGCTGTCTGAGTTTTTATGAGGATGAGAGCCCTCATCAGGGTGAAAAGCTGAGAGATGAAAAAGCAAGATATTCCTGAACTTCAAAACTTACTTTGGTTTTCTGTTAAACTAATTTATCTCCTAAAGATAAAACCTTGATAAGAATTTGTTTTCAGAGGAAAAAATTTTAAAAATGGATTAAAAATTGAATTCAAACTAGCCAGATATCTTAAATAAAACACGGCTATGATTTCTTAGTTGGTTTTGTATTGCTAAGTCAATTTAGGTGTGAAATTCATTTATGAGTATAATATTTGTCATAGATGCATTATTGTGTGTCTCATTGCTACATATGTGACTGTCTATTACCCTGAGGTCTGATTTGTGAGGGCTATCTCCATGCACATAGGATAAGTACTGGACCGCTAACCACAAGGTTGGCAGTTCCAATCTCTAGCTGCTCCTTGCTATGAGTTGGAACTAACTTGATTGTGCTTAACAACAACAACAATCCTGTAAATAAGGATTAGGAAAGAACTACAAAAGACTCATTCACTGCTTCACAGCATGTCCAATAATGTTACAACAGGCCAGACTCAGAAGCAGACTGACAAAGGAAAGCTATTTCCATTTAAGGGAGAACAAAGCATCCACTGAGTTTATTGATTCAACAGGTGAGGAAACAGAATCCACTGAAGAAATTCTTTGAGCTGTTTACGGAGTAGAAAAAGTCAAAGAGGTTTTATATACTTGGAAATGATTGAATGTTTGCATTCTAGGGTAAGTCTTAGATTCTATACATTGTTGATTCAATAAGTCTCATTGCATATTGGTTAGGTGTGATGCTTCAACCGAGTCTAGGAAGATCCTGGCATATTGGGAATTTCAGCATTCTTAATAATTTATTGTGGCATTGTGGGTTAATGAGCCAGACTGCAAAACCATTTGAACTGCAAGGTCGGTGGTTCAAGCTCACCAGCTGCTCCTTGGAAACCCTATACAGGGTTGCTATGGGTCAGAATCAACTCGATGGCACTCAACAACAACAACAATCATTTATTATTTTTGACTGGTAGATGGCTCAAAGTTTATAGTTGTTAAGGAGTTTCTGTTGTGGTCAAACATTCAGTGTTGACCACCACTCAAGAATAAGGAAGACCGTGGAAGAATTGATGCATTTGAATTACAGTGTTGGAGGAGACTGTTAAAAGTATCATGGACTGCCAAAAGAACAAACAGATTTGTGTTGGAAGAAGTACAATCAGAGTGCTCGTTGGAAGCTAGGACAGCCAAACTCGGTCTTTTGTACTTCAGATATATTACCAGGAGGGACCAGTTTTTGGAGAAGGATATCATGTTTGCTAAAGTGTAGGGTTGGAGAAAAAGAGGAAGACCCCCAATGAGATGAATTGGCATAGTGGCAGCAGTGATGGGCTCAGGCGTAGCAATGTTTGTGAGGTTCACTCAGGACCAGGCAGTGTTTCATTCTGTTTTACATAAGATCGCTATGAGTTGGTATTGATTTGATTGCACTTAACAACAACAATTCAGTTTTGATATTGCCTAGGTAAATGCTAAGTGAGTCATTTCCCTTTTAAAAAGTATACAGACAAGCCAGAACATGAGTAAATGCATGCACACCAATGTTCACCACAGAGTTATTCACAATAGCAAAAAGATGGAGAAAGTCTAAGTGCTCATCAATGGAAGAACTGATAAACAAACTTTGGTACAAACACACAATGGAATACTATGCTACCTTGAAGAATAAAAATGAAGCTGCAAAACACCTCATAATACGGATGAATCTTGAGGACATTATGCTGAATGAAATTAGCTAGTCACAAAATAACAAATATTGCATAAGACCATTTTTGTAAAAGTGTAAGAAAAGATTTCCATACTAAAAGAAAAAAAATTATTTGATGGTTATCAGGGGTGAGAGATAACCATCAAATGTTTTTCTTTTCTTTTAGTATGGAAATCTTTTTTTAGACTTTTTGCTGATGAAGATCCAAGAGCACAGCCTTTGGTATGGATTACATCTCAATGTAAAGAAAATAAAAATCCTTACCACTGGACCAATAAATAACATTCTTATCAATGGAGAAAAGATTGAAGTTGTCAAGGACTTCATTCTTCTTGGATCAACT
>NW_006408664.1:5070700-5072268 GCF_000296735.1 Chrysochloris asiatica | reverse complement strand
TTGGTTCTTTGCCATCCTCCAAATTGTTTTTATGTTTGAGTCCATTGTTATTGCCACTGTGTCAACCCATCTTGTTGGCAGTCTTCCTATTTTTGGCTGATGCTTCACTTTTCTAAGCATAATATCCTTTTCAGGCATCTGGTCTCTCCTAAGAACATGTCCAAAGTACGGGAGATAAAATCTTGACTTCCTGGCTTCTAATGGACATTCTGACAGTAGTTCTTCCAAAACAGATTTGTATTTGCTTCTGGAAGTCCATGATACTTTCAATATTCTCCAACATCATAATTCAAATGCATAGATTCTTCTAAGGTCTTCCTTTTTCATTGTTCAACTTTCACAAGCATGTGAGGCAATTGAAAATATCATAGTTTGGGTCAGGCTGACCTTAGTCCTCAAGACTGAGGTCACTAAAGAGGGCTTTTGCAGGAGATTTGTTTTCTTGATTGCTGTTCCCATGGTCATTGACTGTGGATACAAACAAAATGGTGCTTTGACAACATCAATTTTTTTCTCCATTTATTATGGTGATATTTATTGGTCCAGTTGCGAAGACTTTCATTTTCTTTGCACTAAGGTGCAGTCCCTACCGAAGGCTATACTCTTTGGTCTACATCAGTAAATATTTCAAATCCTCTTTGCTTCCAGCAAACAAGGTTGTGTCCTCTGTATATCATAGGTAGTTAATGAATTTTCCTTCAAATCTGATGCCACATTCTTCTTCATATAATCCAGCTTCTCAGATTATCTGCTCAGCATATAGATTGATTATGAATGGTGAAATGCTAAAACCCTGATACTAACCCCTCCTGATTTTAAACTGCTCAATGTCCCCTTGTTCTGTTGGAATGACTGCCTCTTGTTCCATGTACAGGTTCTTCATGAGCATAATGAACTGTTCTAGAATACCCATTCTTTGCAATGTTATCCATTACTTGTCATGATCCACACAGTCCAACGTCTTTGCAAAGTCAATAAAGCACAAGTAAACATCTTTCTGGTATGCACTGCTTCAGCCAAGATCCATCTGACATCAGTAATGATATCCTTAGTTCCACTTCTGAATCTGGCTTGAATTTCTGGCAGTTCTGTGTAGATGTACTGCTGCAACCATTTTAACATTATTTTCAGCAAAATTTTACTTGCATGTGATATTAATAATATTGTTTGATAAATTTTCACATTTCATTGGGGTACCTTTCTTTGGAATGAACAAACATATGGTTCTCTTCCAATAAGTTGACTAGCTAACTGTCTTCCAAATTTCTTGGCCTAGATGAGTGGGGGCCTTCAATGCTGAATCATTTTGTTAAAACATTTCAGTTTGTAGTCTATCAATTCCTAAAACCTTGTTGTTGTTTTTTTCCAGTGCCTTCAATGCAACTTGGACTTCTTCCTTCAATACCATCAGTTCTTGATCACATACTACCTCTTGAAATGTTTGAATATAGATAACTTATTTTGGTACATTGGCTGTGTATTCCTTCCATCTTATTTTGATGCTTCCTGCATCATTCAATATTATGCACATTGTTGTTGCTAAGTGTCATCAAGTAGGTTCCAACTCA
>NW_006408664.1:5066334-5067455 GCF_000296735.1 Chrysochloris asiatica | reverse complement strand
GGCCAAACTTTGTGTCTCATACTTTGGACATATTGTCAGGAGGAACCAGTCACTGGAGAAGGATATCATGTTTGGTAAAGTGGAGGTTCAGAAAAAAAGAGGGAGACCTCCAGTGAGATGGATTAGCCAAGTGGCAGCATCAATGGTCTCAAGCATAGCAACAATAGTGAGGTTGGCTCAGGATCTGGCAGTGTTTCGTTATGCTGTGCATAAGGTCACTATGAGTTGGCACCAACTTGATGGCACCTAACAACAGCAACAACAGGGATGAGAAGGGGGGGTCAGTAATTATAGGTTAGGGGTAGACACATGATAGCTTGGGTGATGGGGAGGGTAATATACAAGGAGGAGGAGGGAAATACATAAGAAGGAGGAGGGTGATTGATGAACAGTAAAGCGAAGACTTAGGTAGCTATGCATGGGCTAAGTGAGATAAAGGTAGTGATGTATACACAATCTTGGAACAACAATGCTCTGTGATACAGGGTTTGAGGTATAGTCTGGAAGGGTAAAGGAGGGGAAATAATGTTAAGGGACTTGACTGTCTTAGGGATATTGATTTCACCTTCTTAATATTGTAAAATAGTCAGCCTACAACTGATTGGATTAGCTAAAATGGAATTAGAATTTACCCAGGAAAATAGGCTGCTTGTTAAACCTTTGTGGAGTAGGGGCCATTAGGTAGAATCCTGAGCCCCACCCAGAACCTTCTGAAGTGTGACATTCCCACTTTAAAATATATGCACATCCACCCAGAATGGCTAGAAGAACAAAAGATACTTCTTCAAAGAAGGACCAGCAGAAAAAAAGCAGACTGTTTGGCTATTAGAATAACAAGCAGACTGTTTGTCTTGGAGCTATCAATGCAAGTAAAGTCAACCCATCAGAGTAAACTCCCTTCTAAGACTGAAACTCAAAGAGAACCCACAAGCAGTCTAGTAGGCTTGCTGGTGAGCTTTCTAGTCTGCTTGTGTGTGGAAGTGGGGGAAATGCAACAATGAAGACATGGATTGAGATTGGTCATGTTCCATTGATACCTGTTGACCCTGACATGAGAGAGAGAAGAGGAAGGGCTACCTGGTCTAAAGTTTAGGAAGACTGTGAATTCCTAAGCCCATAGA
>NW_006408664.1:5054777-5065159 GCF_000296735.1 Chrysochloris asiatica | reverse complement strand
AACAACAACAACAACATAGGGAATAGAGGTAAATGCTGTTAATGATAGTACATGGAGAGGATTTTAATCATTGCAGTGAAATGAAGCATGATTTATTGAATGCAAAACTGATAACCTGCCCTGTAAACCTTTACTCAAACCACAATAAAAATGTTTTTTTTTGTTGTTGTTGTTATTTTTAAATATTGAGAGCATCTAGTTCAGAGGTTTTCAAATACTGTAACTATTTACATTTTTTTTAACCTTTGGAATCTTTTCTCCAATTTAATTCTATACAGAAAACCAATATGTAAAGTAGAAAATTGAAGCTAATGTGGTTTATATGGATGGGAGCTTTGGAGGCTCCTGTTGTCAGCATCCAGCCTGGTTCCCCACTCATGTTATAGAAGCTCAGAGTCATAACGTCAAAGAGTTTCAGGCTTGAGTGACTTCTTGAAAGTCCTTAGTTCTTCCCAAACCATTCTCCCCTCACAACCTCCCATCTGAGCAAAGTTACAGCCTCTGCTTAGTAGTATATGGACTTCCCTGAGCTCTGAGGCTCCCTTGTCTTCTGCCAGTTCTGAGCACTGAAAAGTTCTTCTCCATGGCAAGCAGATATCAGCTGTTCCTCCTAGCAACTACTTCTTAAGGATCACACAGAATAAATTCAATCTCTCTTCCACAGGAAACTTTTGCTCTCATCATCATCATAAATAAGCATGTGTCGGGTCAGAATTTAGTTGACATAGACAGACTTTGCAAAACCAGAGAATTCTTAGTTGATTTTTGGTTCTCCACTCAGCACTAGTGTGAACTTGAACTAGACACTTGAATTTTTCCATCTTAGATTTCATAATCCATAAAATGGGTAACCCATAAAATGTGTCATTGAATTGCCTGAGAATGAAATAGAATGACATTTGTAAGGTGTCAGATAACAATACCTACATAGATTGTTGTAGTTAAGTGCCATCGAGTTGATTCCAACCCAGAACAACCCTGTATAGCGTTTCCAAGGAGCTGCTGGTGAGCTTGAACCACCAACCTTGCAGTTCAAGTGACTTTGCAGTCTGGCGCATTAACTCACAGCACCAAAACCAGGACCCTACTAATTAGTTGAGGAATGTTGGACGTGTATTAGCTAGTGATGTGCTAATTTAGTGATTATATGATCTTCCCCATAAGGACGGAAGTAATTATGGTCTTTCTTCATTTTTTACAGTGACATAATGTTATGCACATTGAAAACAATAATTCAATGTTTTTTCAGAAAACAAGTAAAATGGCTAAACTTCGTCTCTCATACTTTGGACATATTGTCAGGAGGGAACAGTCGCTGGAGAAGGATGTCATGCTGGGTAAGTGGAGGGTCAGAGAAAAAGAGGAAGACCTCTAACGAGATGGATCAGCCAGGTGGCATCATTGATGGTGTCAAGTGTGGCAGCGGTAGTGAGGTTGGCCCAGGATTGGACATTGTTTCGTTCTGCTGTGCATGGGGTCGCTATGAGTTGGTTCCGACTCGATGGCACCTGACAACAACAACAACAAACTTTTGAAAATGTTTGAACATTGACTAATTCTTTTTTGTGTATTCTTTCTATCTTCTTTTCAGTTTTCCTGCATTATTCAGTATTTTGCCCAAAGAATCCTTCAACATAGCAACCCAAGACTTGACCTTTTCTTCTTTCTTTCATATCTTTCAGCTTGAGAAATGCTGGAGCAAGTTCTTCCTTTTTGTTTGTCTGACTACAGATCTTTGCACTTTTCATTATAATTCTTTTTGTTGTCTTCTTGAATTGCTCTTGAAAATGTCTGTTCAGCTCTTTTACTTCCTCATTTCTTCCAGTTGTTTTTAGCTACTCTGTATATAAACATTAAGTTTCAGAGGCTCTTCTGACACCCATTTTGTTTTTTTTCTTTGTTTCCTGTATTTTTAATGATCTGAGCTTTCTTCATGGATTATGTTCTTGATGTCATCCCACATCTCTTCAGGTCTTTGGTCATTTGTGGCTAATGCTTTAAATCTGTTCTTGAGATGGACTCTAAATTTAGGTGAGATATATTCAAGGCCATATTTTTGCTCTTGAGAACTTGTTTCAATTTTCTTCATCTTTAACCTGAATTTGAAAAAGAGCAATTGATGTTCCATGGTCTGCGCTTGGCCTTGCTTTCACTGCTGATACTGTGCTTCTCCGTTGTCTCTTTCCACAAATGTAGTGAATTTATTTCCTGTATATTCCATCTGGTGAGGTCCATGTGTATAGTCTCCATTTATGTTGTTGAAATAAAATATTTGCAGGGAAGAAGTTGCTGGTCTTGAAAAATTCTGTCATGTGAACTCCAGCATAATTTCTTTTACCTTGGTCATATTTTCCAACTACCGATCCTTTCTTTGTTTGCAACTGTCTCATTCCAATCACCAGTAACTACCAATGCATCTTGATTGCATGCTTGATCAATTTCAGTCTGAAGAAGTTGCTAGAATTTTTTAATTGCGTCATCATTGGCTTAGTGATTGATGCATAAGTTGAATAATAGTGATATATTAACTGATTTTCCTTGTAGTGGTGATTGTGTATCATAGTGACCCTATATAGGATTTCCTAGGCTGTAAATCTTTACAGAAGCAGAAAGCCTCATTTTTTCTCCCATGTAGTGGCAGATAGATTTGAACTGCTGACATTTCACTTAACAGCTCAACTTGTAACTCACTGTTATCAGGGCTCCTTGGTTTTCCTTATAGGAATATGGATATTATCCTATAGCAGACAACAATGTATTTCAAGATAGATTTTGAAATTCTCTTTTTGCTGACCAGTGTGATGTCATTCCTCTTTAATTTGTCACTTCCTGCATTGTAAGCCATAGGATTAACTCAAAATATCTGATACCAGTCCATTTAAGTTCACTAATGCCTAGGAGATCTGGTAGCGTAGTGGTTACGAATCGAGCTGCGAACTGCAAGGTCAGCAGTTCGAAACTACCAGCTGCTTTGCGGGAGAAAGATGAGGCTTTCTACTCCCGTCAAGATTTACAGTCTTGGAAACCCTGTACAGGGTCGCTATGGGTCAGAATTGACTTGACGGCACTTAACAACAACAACAATGCCTAGGACATCAATCTTGGTGCGTTTAAGTTCATTTTTGACCATCTTCAATTTTCCTAGATTCATACTTTGTGCATCCCCATTTCTGTTTGTTAATGGGTATTTGCAGCCGTTTCCTCCCATTTTGAGTTTTGTCACATTAGTAAATGAAGAACTGGAAAGTTTTGCTCCTTTCATGTTATTATATCAACTTTATTTTGAGGAGGCATCTAGTCCCTAGTTGTATTTTGAGTGCCTTTCAACCTAAGGGGTTTATCTTATTGCACTATACCTGACAGTGTTCCGCTTCTATTCATAAGTGTTGCGGTGGCTAACCCTTCAGAAGTGGTCTGCCTCTCCTTTTTCTTAATATGTCTTAGTCTGGAATTCCACCGAAATGTGGATAATCCTACTGATATTTAAAATACTGGTCGCATATCTTCCACTAGCACAGCAACATAAAAGTGTGATGATTTTAGTAACTATTATTTTAATATGAGTCCTGGTGTGGTACTGATAAGCACTGGACTGCGAAACACAAGACTGCCAGCCACTCCTCAGAAGCCCTGTATAGGGTTGCTATGAATTGGAACTGACTTGTCGGCGTTTAACAATCACAAAACCAACTATTTTAATAAAAACATGATTAAACAACATCTTTTATTCATATTGACATCTATTTAATTTTATCACTTAAGGATCTGTTAATTTGATTGACAATACTTCTTGAAATAGATCAACCTGAGGAAATGGGTCTTGGGAAAATTAACGGAATTCAGGTAAATTTTAGTAACCAGGCCTGAAAAAGGGCAGGGATGCAGCCAAGCCTAAAAACTACTGCAGACACTCAAAGACTTCTCCCATTTGTTGGATCTGCCTCTCTCTGGGAACTGCTTGTTTAATTTTCATTCCTGCTTCAGCAAAAATTCCTGTTATCTTCAACTCAAATGATAGAAAATAAGGCTACCTAGAATTATAGGATTTCATATGCTGCCGTTTTCACCATTGAATAGAAAGACCACCCCTTGCTCTAGTCCAGTTTCAAACACAGGCATGGAAAGATGAAGAGAGCTGTTGTAAGATCATCCGTTCATTTCTGGACTAACCCGTGTGATCAGGAACTGGTGTCGAGGTAAACCTCAGGTCTCTACCCTCGACAACAGTTGGGACAGAGCCAAATTCACATCTAAGGATGGGTTTCTCCCAAGGAAAATATGTAGGCATGAGGGGAGTTCTCAGAAAAGTGGAGTAATGCCAAAATAAATGTATATGCCTAATGCAGCAAAAATAAAAGTAGCAAACAAAAATAAAAGTCTTAGTATTTATAGCTTCCTTCATACTTTTAATTAATTCTAATTCCTTAGTATATTATAAGGAGTGAAGTTGACAAATGAAGCATTCTAACTGGACTAATGGTTCTTGAGGTCATTTAGCAATTTACCCAAATTCTCCTAAACCAATTAATCCAGAGTGTCCTTACTTCTAATGCACCTCCCCTTGCTCAATCCCCTGTCCTTTATGCTGTCATAGGACATGTGGGTGTGATCAGGGTCCTTGATCTCAGGAGGAACAATTAGGGTTAGAATTTGGATTGCTCAGCCCATTACTCTTGTGCACAGGCAAAATAGAGTTTGACTATGGCCATTTGCAAGAATACAAATGACTTCCTCCTATTCTCTCAGTCTGTCTTCCTTACCAGTTGCTTCTCTTTTCTGCTACTATGACCTTATTTTTCTTTCTGAACTCCTTTTCTCCTTTTCTGTCCAGGCTTTCTTAAAAAATGAACTGTTTCATTCCTCCCTGCTGTTTCTGAAGTAAGCAAAGAAACCACATTTTGATCATAAGTGTTTCAGTGGTAGTCACATCAAGAAAGCCAACCAGAATAGCTCAAATAACAAATACTGGTGAGATCTTGGAATAGTTTGCAAATTCTGAAATTGTTTCAGGACTGTTTTGAAATCTTTGTTGTTGTTGTTAAGTGTCCTTGAGTTGGTTTTGTCATAATGGCATTATGCACAACAGAATGAAACTGTCTGGTTCTGTGCCATCCTCACAATTGTTCTAACCCTTGAGCCAATTGCTGCTGACTCTGTGCCAATCCATCTCTTTAGGGAGTCTTCCTCTTTTTTGCTGATCCTCCCTTTTACCAACCATTGTGTCCTTCTCCAAGGACTGTCTCCTCCTGATAATATGTCAGAAAATGAAGTCTGGTCATCTTGGCTTCTAAGGAGCATTCTGGCTGTCCTTCATCCAACACAAATTTGTTAGTTCTTCTGGCAGTCCATGGTACTTTTAATATTCTTTTCTAACATAACTCAAATGCATCAATTCTTCTATGGTCTTCCTTATTCATTGTCCAACATTCACATGCATATGAGAAAATTGGATATACCATGGCTTAGGTCAGGTACACCTTAGCTCTCAAACTGTTATCTTTGTTCTTGAGCCCTTTAAAGAGGTCCTGGTGTGGCACTGTGTGTTAATGCAAAATCGTTTGAATTGCATGTTTGGTGGTTCAAGCTCACCAGTTGCTCCTCGGAAACCCTATACAGGGTCGCTATGGGTTGGAACTGACTTGACAACACATAACAACAACAACAACATGCAGTAGATTTGCCTAATGCAATACGTCATTTGATTTCCTGACAACTGCTTCCATGAGTGCTGATTGTGGATCCAAGGAAAATGAAGTCTTTGACAACTTCAATTTTTTTCGCCATTTATCATGATATTATTTATTGGTCCAGTTTTGAGGATATTTTAAGAAACCAGGAAAAGGTATAGGTTTTTCTCATTCCCTAGAAAATCAGAGTCCCTTTTTTGATTAGCTATTTCTATATTTTATACTTCATTTTTAAGGATTTTAAAGTTTATTTATGTATATGCTCATTTTTGAGAATATTCAAATTATAAAAGAAGACAGTAAAAATAAAAATCACTGTTAGCATAAATAAGCCCTGTATGTTGTATCTGGTATGTAACACATTCCTTAGATCAAGGTAGATTTGATGGGTTGACTCCTGCCTTTCTGTGTGCTTGTGTACTATGGATACCTTCCCTCCAGAATGGTCTTTCTGATAACCTGTGAAAACTTTTTGACCATGAAAGGCTTTCCCTCATTTGATCTATATTCCTTCCCAGGGCTACAGTCTTAGGTTTCCACCTCATTTGAGCATTTCCTGACTGCCTTTTATCACCCAGTCCTTTTCTTGTGTTCATTCAATGGGAAAGACAATTCCACATTGTATTCCCTGAATTTCTCCCTGAATGACAAACTGTTATGCAATGATCTAGCATTGCTCTTTTTCTCTTTCTTAATTGTTTATTCCACTAGAAATCCCCTGACCCATTTCCCTGATTTATGGTGACTTGTCTTATTTGCTGTGGCCAGTGGCCAATTTGAAAGCTTGTTTTTAACTTTTCTGACTTAGAATAACTACATGGCAAGCTCATCATTCTGATATCTGCCTTTGTGGAAGCTACATTGCTGCAACATTTTTCTTTTGCAGACAGTCCTATGAGTTCCTCCTTATTCTCTGTCACCCTTCACCTGCCAGCTAGATGCACAGGAACTCCAACCACTGAGTCAGTTTCAACTCATATCGACCCTGTGTAGGGTTTCTGAGGCTGTAAACTTGTATGGAAGCAGAAAGATTCATTTTTCTCCCATGGAGCAGCTGGTACATTCAACTACTGACATAATGGTTACAACCCACTATGTCCAACGCATAATCCACTATGCTTCAGGGCTCTTTCCAAGGCTCTATATTGTTGTTAAGTGCCATCGAGTCAGTTCTGACCCATAGTGATGCTGTGTAGGGTTTCTGAGGGTTGGCTTGTGAGCCTCAACAGCTGACGTTGCAGTTCAAATGTCTTTGCAGTCTGGTGCATTAACTCAAAACGCCACACCAGGACTCTAGCTTTAGAGAGTGGTGGAATCTCCTGATGAAAGGACACTGCCTGGATCCTTAAGTGACTACGTGTAATAGAGTTTTCCACACTTTAGCTCCATTATTCACCTGCCATAAACTTTAAAGTGAGTGAGAAATGAGTCTGTAAGCTACTGAGCTTTGTCATTGTTGTATTACATAATAGTTTGGCTACTTCACTAATATAAATTCCTAAAACTCCAGCCAACTTCCATTTTTCCCTTTCTTCACATTAAGTGCCTCTTGTTGATTTCCCAATCATCATCTACTTATGCTCTGAGTGAGTGCTTTAGCTGAGTTCATTGGCACAGCAGAAGTGGTGACCCACTGAGCTCAACCTTCTACACACTCCCTAGTTTTTTCTCAGTTATCACCTGGAGACTCTCCATCTCACTCCTGCCTCCACAATTCTTTGTTTCATTGGAGTCAATCTTTAAAAAGCTAAACCTAATGAATTCAAAATGAAAGAGCAGGTATTGTTTTCATTCTTAAAAACTTTTTTTTTTTACATTTAAATAAATAATGTCTTTTACAAATTTGGCTTGCCTTGAAGCCTTTAAAAAAGTATAATTTTGATTTTCCTGAATTCCCATCTTCAGTAATGGTGCTGTCCATTTATTAAGTAAATGCTATGTGATAGCATAGTGGGGCTACAAGTCAGGATGCTAATCTCAAGGTCAGCAGTTGGAAATTACCAGCCATTCTGCAGGAAAAAGATGAGGCTTTCTGCTCCCGTAAAGACATACAGCCTCAGAAACTGTGCAGGATCGTTATGAGTCAGAATCGACTCAAAGGTACTTCACACAAACACACACACACACACATATATAAAGGGAAGTTATAATATGTGTTGTTTTTATTGTTTGTCATTGAGTCAACTCACAATGACTCTTTATGACAAAGTAGAATTGCCCCATAGGGTTTCTTAGGCTGTAATCTTTGCAAAAGATAATCACCAGACTTTTTCTCACATAGAACTTCTAGTGAGTTTAAACCCCTGACCTTTCAGTAAAGCTGAGTGCTTTACCATTTTGTGACCTTGTTGATGTTTTTGGTGTTGTCAGGTGCTGTTGAATTGGTTCTGACTCATAATGATCCTAAGAACAGCAAAAATAAATATCTGGTTCTACACCAGTCTCACAATTGCTGTATTTGAGCCTATTATTGCAGTCAAGGTGTCACTACATCTCATTGGGGATCTTCTTCTTTTTCACTGACCCTAGATGGGATAAAGCACTGGATTGCAATGTCGGTTTGAACCACAAGGTCAATGGTTCAAACTCACCAGCTGCTCCTTGGTACTATGAGTTGGAACTGACTTTATGGCACTTAACAACAGCAACAACACTTTACCAAGCATGATTTCCTTCTTCAGGGATTGGCCCTTCCTGACAACATGTCCAAAGTATGAGACTTGCTTCCAAACAGCAATCTGGCTATACGTCTTCCAAAACAAATTTGTTCATTCTTTGGGTATCCAACACCATAATTCAAATATACTAATTCTTTTCCAGTCTTCCTTATTTATTGTTCAACTTTCATATGAATATGAAGATATTGAAAACACCATGGCTTAGGTCATGCACACCTTAGTTCTCAAACTGACATTTTTGCTCTTTAATACTTCAAAGAGGTCTTTTGCAGCAGATTTCCCCAGTACAATACTGAGTTTGATGTCTTGATAGCTGCTTCCATGAGTATTGATTGTGGATCCAAACCAAAAGATATCTTTGACAGATTTAAACTTTTCTCTGTTTATTATGATCTTATTTATTGATCTAGTTATAAGTACTTTTGTTTGCTTTACAATGAGTTATAATCCATATTGAAGACTATTTTTGATTTTCTTCAGCAAATGTTTCAATTTCTTTTCCATTCTAGCAAGCAAGATTGGGTTACCAGAATACTAAAATCTATTAACAAGCCTTCTTCCAATCATGGTGCAATGTTCTTCTTCATATAGTCTGTCTTCTTAGATTATTTGCTCAGCATATATATTGAGCATGTGTGGTGAAATAATACATCCCTGATGCACACATTTCCTAATTTATACCATGTAGGATCCCCTTGTTCTGTTCTAACACTTGCCTCTTGATCTATGTACAGGTTCTTCATGAACACAATTAAGTGTTTTTAAATTCCCATTCTTCACAATGTTATCCAGAAATTTGTTATGATTCACACAATCAACTGCCTTTGCATAGACATTAAAGCATAAGTAACATCTTTATAGTATACTCTGCTTTCAGCCAAGATCCATTTTACCTCAGAAATTATATTCCTCATTCCACATCCTCTTCTGAATCCAGCTTTAATTTCTAACAGTTCCCTGTCATGTGCAACCATTAAAAAATTATCTTCCAGCAACATTTTACTTGCATGTGATAATAATAATAATATTAGACAGTTTCCAAATTCTATAGGGCCACCTTTCTTTGAATAGATACAACTATGGATCGCTTCCAATTGGTTGAGCAGATAACTGTTTCAAATTTGTCAATACAGATGAGTGAGTGCCCACAGTGCTGTATTGGAGTTTTTCCTTTAATATCATTGGGTTTTGGTCATATGTTATCTTTTGAAATGGATAAACACTGACCAATTCTTTTTTGGTACAGTCACTCTGATTGTTACCTCCATCTTCTTTTAATGTTTCTCGTGTTGTTCAATATATTGCCAATAAAATTCTTCAATATTGCAAATTGAGGCTTCCATGTTTTCTTCAGTTCTTTCAGCTTGAGAAATGCTGATCATGTTCTTCCCATTTGGTTTTCTAATTTCAGATTGTTGTACAATTCATTAAAATAGTTACTTTACCTTCTTGAGCAATTTTCAGAGTCTCTTCTTACATCTGTTTTCACTTTTTCTTTCTTTCTTTTCTTTTTAATGGCCTTTTGCTTTCTTCATGTATGATGTTTTTAATGTCATCCACAACTCTATTCTTGAGATGGTGTTTAAATTCATGTGGGGTATATTCAACATCACTTTGGCTTTCATGGATTTGTTCTAACACTTTCAGCTTCAGCCCGAACTTGCATATAAGCAATTGATGGTTTGAGTCATTGTCAGACCCTGACCTCATCTTAGCTGATGATACTGAGCTTCTTTATTGTCTCTTTCCACAGATATAGTCAATTTGACTCCTGTGTATTCTATCTGGTGAGGTCCATGTGTATAGTCACCATGTATGTTGTTTTAAAAATATATTTCCAATGAAGTCATTAGTCTTATAAAATTCTGTCATGTAATCTCTGGCATCATTTTCATCATCAAGGACATATTTTCCAACTACTGATCTTTCCTCTTTGTTTTCAACATTTGCATCCTAATCCCCAGTTGTTGCAGACCGTGTGAGACTAGTCAGAGGTTCGAGGCCCTCTAGGGCCGAG
>NW_006408664.1:5052756-5054102 GCF_000296735.1 Chrysochloris asiatica | reverse complement strand
GCCTCATTGTCTCTCTCTTTGTCTCTTTCTGTGTATTCTTGATATATTGCAATCGCCCTCAGGTATCCTCTCCTCGTGAACCGAACCCCTATGTCGTGGCGGGTCCCCGACACCCAGTAATTATCGAAGTAGCTTAATTGCATGTTTGAACAATTTGGTTGTTGCTGTTATTGTTAAGTGCTGTGGAGGTGGTTTCAACTCAGTGACTTTGTATAGGGTTCTCAAGACTGTAAATCTTTACGGAAGCAGGAAACCTCATCTTTCTCTCAAGGAATTGCTAGTGGGTTCAAACCACTTACCTTGTGGTTTACAGTCCAGTACTTAATCTACAAAGGTACTGCACTCCTGAAGACGTTGATAGGAATTTTCCATTTCTTCCGCATTGGCTTTGCTAGTTGATGTGCAAATTTGAATACTATTGGTATTCACTGGTCTTCCTTGTAGATATATAGTATTACCCTATCAAAGACAGCACTTTACTTCAAGCTAGATCTTGGACTGTTTTATTTGAAGTGAATATGATACCATTCTTCTGCAATTTGTCATTCCTGGCATAGTTAACCATATGAAAATCTGATTCAAACTAGTCAATACCACTTTATTTTACCTCTCTAAGGAGCTCTGGTAGCGTAGTGGTTACGTATCGGGCTGTGAACCTTAAGGTCAGCGGTTCGAAACTACCAGCTGCTCCGCGGGAGAAAGATGAAGCTTTCTACTCCCATAAAGATTTATACCCTCGGAAACCCTGTACAGGGTCGCTATGGGTCGGAACCGACTCAATGGCACTTAACAACAACAACAACAATGACTAGCATATTAAACATTTATTTCATTTTATTTTTTTATGATTTTCAATTTTCCTAGATTCATGCTTCATACTTTCCAAGTTCTAATTATTAATGGATGTTTGCAGTTGTTTTTCTCATTTTGAGTCATGCCGCATCTGCAGCTGAACGTCCATAAAAATTTGCTCCATGCATGTCAGTAAGGCTGAATCTTCTTTGAGGAGGCAGTCCTAGTCTAAGTGCCTTCCAACTTAAGGAACTCATCTTCTGGCACTATATCAGACAATGTTAAGCTGCTATTCATAAGGTTTTCAGTGGTTAACCTATCAGAAGTAGTTTGCTTCGCTTCTCCTGTTGTTGTCTTCAGGGGCCATTGAGTCGGTACCGACTCATAGTGACCCAATGCACAGCAGATCGAAGCACTGCCCAATCCTGGGCCAACCTCATTACTGTTGCCATGCTTGAGTCCATTGATGCTGCCACTTGGCCAATCCATCTCACTGGGGCTCTTTCTCTTTTTCTCTGACCCTCCACCTTACCAAACATGATATCCTTCTCCAG
>NW_006408664.1:5049714-5051351 GCF_000296735.1 Chrysochloris asiatica | reverse complement strand
GAAATATTTTACAAAATTTTAGAATTCCTGACTCATTCTACTTTTGTCATCTAGAATACTAATTATTAAAACATTTACTATTTTATTAATGCAACAAGGCATTCCATTTATAAACATTTAAAATTTTAATTTGTTTCTTATGTGACTTGTAGTTGGGTGCTGTCTTTTAAAATTTTATCAAATCTTTTTTGTCTTTTGTTTTAGAAATTAAGTCTACTTTAAGAAATAAATCAATAGATTTAGTTTTTTTTTATCTTTATGGTTTTCAAATCTAATTTGTTTTTCTTTCTTTGGTTGTGAAAACTGTGAATGGAGATTTGAAAGGATTTTATTCTACTTTTAATTCTACTATCAATTAATTTAAAGATGTTTTATTGATACTTTTACCTTACATCATTTGTATTGTAAAAATGAAGGATCACTGTTTCAATTTCTCTTTAAAGATAGCAATTTAGTGTGTTTTTGCTAATTCACATTTGTCTTTATTCTCATCATTCTAATTCTTGTTAATGTCTTGAAGTTCTATCTTAAAATGATACTTTATAAATGATCATTTTTATATTATTTTCAGGAATTATTTTAACATTTGATTTTAGTTTTGCCATTATTATTATATCACTCATTTAGATTTAAATTTATGGTTTCAGTGATCATAAAAATACTGTTAAAAACACAATTTCTACAATGAATTCTTAACTTTTATTTATATTTTAACTGGGGAATAACTTCAAGTAATTGTTCCAAAATAAAGATTTGTGAATTTGTATTCTGTGAACTTGTGTGTTTGAGAATAAGTTTCTCTATTTTTTTATATGTATAGAAGCAAACTGGTTGGGATTCTAATACTTTGGTCAAAAAGCTATTTCTCCTAAAAACATAAGTAGATATTTTATTTTCTGACAATTAGCAAAATACAGTACACTATGATATTTTGTGTTCATAATTTGCAGAAATTTTTCCTCTCTTTGTGATTCAATAGTATTATAGGAGATGTTTTGGTGTGGGTCTTTTTTTTTTTTTTAAGTGAGAGTGAGGTTTTCTTTATTCCGTTTTGCAAAATCAGGTGCCCAACCCAGCAGACATAGGCAGACATGCCACATGGTGGGCTACAAACATTTTTTTTTATTCCTGTCTCCAAAAAGCCCCTCCTCCAGTTCTAGTTCCCCATATACAATTCTATGGCACAACCCAAATTCCCTCCCTCCAGAGAAATCAAAATGACTCCACCATGGTCTTAATGACTATATTTTTATTTAAAGTTCCTAGTCCTAGAACAACCAGCTAACATATCCCTGGATATAAATCAGCAATCTGTCTGCCTGGTCAAGCAATCTCATGAATTTCTGAATATGGACCATGACCACAAGAAGTTATTTTTCACAAATCATCCTCTTTTCTGTATATACTTATTGGTCTCATCTTCACTTATTCTTCTTAAATCCTCATAAAGTGTGTCATTTCTGGATGTCCCTAACAGTACAGCTAACTATGCCTATATTAGGTTGCATCATACTGTGCCTGACATAATATAAATCAAACACGTAAAACTGAAAATGCACTGGCCCCATTTTTCCCTTATATGTCATGAATGTTATGAGGAATCTGTACCTGGACCAAGAAGCAGTTGTTCGAACAGA
>NW_006408664.1:5046768-5048988 GCF_000296735.1 Chrysochloris asiatica | reverse complement strand
CAGTTTCTGGAGAAGGGTATCATGCTTGGTAAGATGGAGGGTCAGAGAAAAAGAGGAAGATCCTCAATGAGTTGGATCGGCCAGGTGGCAGCACTGATGGACTCAAGCGTGGCAGCTGTAGTGAGGTTGGCCCAGGATCGGACATTGTTTCAATCTGCTGTGCATGAGTCAGTTCTGATTAGATGGCATTTGACAACAACAACAACAACAACATATCATGATTGAACAAACCATAAATATTTGATGTACACATGAATGTTCAAAAACCAATCTCCAGCCCATAGGCACACAGCCTCATTCAGTCTGTGGGCCCAGAGTCCATAGCTGCTCTATGTCACCACCTCTGCCACCATCTCTGCTGTGGCTGCTTCTTCAGGCAGGGATTCCAAGTTCCACTCATGCCCTTCCTTCTTGATGTCCTGGGATTGTCCATTCCTGAAATGAAAAATAACAATTCCCTCCTTTTAGCTACATATCTTTTACAATTACAGTTCTGACAATCACAATCAAGATTACTAACAATTACAATTGAAATAATCTTATCAGCATCATTCTGTAACCATTTTTACTAGACCCATCTGGAAAAGAACAAAACAAGTGAATGGGGATTTTCCCTTGACACCTCATTCTAAAACCAAGCACACCCATGAAAACTTGTCAAGTCAATCACTTCATGCATTTATAGTAATGTTGTTGTTGATTGCCATCAAGTCGGTTCTGACTCATAGAGACCCTGTCCAGGGTTTCTGAGTCTGTAAATCTTTACGGGAGCAGAAAGCCTCATCTTTCTCCCATGGAGTGGCTGGTAGTTTCAAACTGCTGACCTTAAGGTTCACAGTCCAACTCGTAACCACTATGCTACGAGAGCTCCTTATAGCCATGTTGTTGTTTTTGTTGTTGTTAGGTGCCGTCGAGTCGATTCTGACCCATACCGACCCTGTATCGGGTTTCCAAGGAGCAGATGGTGAGCTTGAACCGCTGACCTTGCAGTTCAAATGGCTTTGCAGTCTGGCACATTAACCCACAATGCCACACCAGGACTCCCCTTATAGCAATTTGTTGTATTGTTAAGTGCCATTGAGCTGATTCCGACCCATAATAAACCTGTATAGGGTTTCCAAGGAGTAGCTGGTGAGCTTGAACTGCTGACCTTGTAGTTCAAACAGCTTTGCAGTCTGGCATATTAACACACAGTGCCACACCAGGACTCCAATAGCAATGTCTAAATTACCCATACTACTAATCCAGTACACTGAGAAGACATGCATGTTCCTCGATCTGAAGAGACTTTCATTCTGACTGGAATTTTTAGGAACTGCATCCGTAAACAAAAGTCCAGTGCATCAAATTGTAGCAACTGATGTCTGCTTAGAGTATTAAACATCTTCATATTCATTTGGTAAGATTCTAGTCAGCTCAACAACCCTAGCCATCCAAGCTAGGTCAAATGAGTACCAGCTGCAAACTTGGGAGTTTGCACACACCTCCCTACACTTCAAAACAATTAGCTTTCCCTCTTATTTCACATCAAGGTCAATGATGCATCAGCAAGCATATTGCTGGCTGGTTCCCTTCAACTTTCGGTCCTAGAAGGGGTTTCTATGATGGACCAACTTTCCTTGCCGTGAATCCTCTGAAACTCAAAATGGCAAACTGTCTGCTTTTTTAAAAAAAATTTAAATCACACATCTTTCACAATTCTGGGTAGGTGTGCATATTTGTACAAATGCAAATGTCTCAACTCAAGTTCCAGCTTAAGACTCCACCTTAAAGTTCTAAGGAATCCAATCAAGTATAGGCTGAAGACTGGCTTACAAACTTTCCATAATCTTAATTCCCAATATTCCTATTACACATGTATGTCTATTTTACAATAATAAGCAGGAGAAGCCAATACCCATAAGGCAATCAAACACATTAACCTTTTAAAATACTTAAATTCCCTCCACCTTAGACTAACCCCATTCATATGCATATTGCCTTGGGTCTCTTGCAGGGTAAATTCCAGTAGTCCTTAGCCACAGATCTTTTCTATTCTGCTCCAGGCAACTCCAGAAGCTGCTCTCATTTCAGAAGAAACATTTTATCCCATTCCCCTTTGTTCTTTCTCCCACAAAACTGCAATTTCTTATGTCTGGAGCCATTGCAATGAATCCCACTCAGAGCGCCAAATGTTTAAACCAAGTAGGAACCAATCCGACTTCTTCAGAATCTGCACTA
>NW_006408664.1:5045051-5046548 GCF_000296735.1 Chrysochloris asiatica | reverse complement strand
GGAACTGACTCGATGGCACTTAACAACAACAATATAAGAAAATTGAGGATTGAGGTGGCAATATTTTTCCACTTTCTAAACCACCCGTCTAACCAGTCAGTTAATTCCAGCATTTTCAGCCCCTTCATTAGCTATGATGCTTAATTCTGGTAGGACCTTTGTGATAGTTCCATCAGGAGCTGTGTTGTTAGGGATGCCACACTTAACTCCCAATATTACACGTTGTTGTTGTTAGGTGCCATCCGACTGATAGAGACCTTATGCACAGCATAATGAAACACTGCCCTATCCTGGGCCAACCTCACTACTGTTGCCACGCTTGAGTCCATTGATGCTGCCACTTGGCCAATCCATCCCTTTTTGACTAGCATCATGTCTAGTGCTTCTGTTTTCCCAAGACATCTGGCTAGTGGCATAACTGGCTATCTACCCCTTGTAGGAGATCTCTGGTGCCATTTATAAACCTATGGATCAAGAGATCCAGGGAGAGCTCTCTGGGCTCGAGATTTCTCATGTTGCTCAGGGTTCTTGCAGAAGGCTAAGGTGAGGGGAATTGCCAGCTGGACCAACGCACACATCCTAATCCTATTGGACAGAAGCAAATCTTGGGCATTCCTTATTCCACAATACTCTGAGGGCCCAATAGGACAGTGCTGCATTAACCAGTGACATTTTGGACCTGGGTGCAAGTTGTCAATTCTCCTATAGTCACTGTGAACTCTGCTGCCTGCCTTTAAAGAGAAGAAGAGTGGTTCATCATCCCTATGGACAACGAAGGAATTGTCCTTGACAAGCCCTTACAAATTTCATTTGCCCAAGCATCCTTGCCATGGTACAGAGTCAACAAGCAGTACATGTCTGAATCCCAACCAAGGGAAAAGGGAACCCATGCTTGTGGTTTATTAGCTGAGTAAACATGGCAATAACTTTTGTTGAGAGCTTACACTGACTATTTAACCCATTCTACCCAAGCGTTCACACTCCTATATTTGTTTCTATTTCTAATGTTTGTTTTAGGTATTTAACTCAATCACTTCTACTCTTTTAGGATCATTCTTAAAGATTTCCTTAGGGGGAGTAGTAACAGGAAAAGGTCCAAGGTTTGGCGTTGAAGTTGGGGAAGTGACGAATTGGAATACAAATCGACTCACAGGGTCCTGTCTAGAGATGACATGGGCACCCATTCCATAGACCCAGATTGTTACTTTTGGCTCCCTGTAACTGAGATAAACACTGTGTCCTCCAATTTCCTGCAGGATAAAACTTGATAAACACCTAATTTGATGGTTTAAGGGAAAGATACCATAGTTACATCTACTATCAACATGGTTGGCTGGTTGTAGGCAAAAGTCCTTTGTACCTCCCCCATGCTGAAAGCAGAAAATACCAGAAAGATGTTTACCTGCACTTTGTTGACTATGCAAAGGTTTTTGATTATGTGGATCATGACAAGCTATGGACAACATTGTGAAGTATGAGTATTCTGGAACACTTAAT
>NW_006408664.1:5029134-5044391 GCF_000296735.1 Chrysochloris asiatica | reverse complement strand
TGCTCCTTGGAGGCCAGGATGGCCAAACTTTGTCTCTCATACTTTGGACATATTGTCAGGAGGGACCAGTCACTGGAGAAAGATATCATGTTTAGTAAAGTGGAGATTCAGAGAAAAAAAAGGAAGACCCCCAACAAGAAGTATTGGCAGCATCAATGGGCTTAATCATGGCAACAATTATGAGGTTGGCCTAGGACCTGTCAGTGTTTCGTTCTGTTGTGCATAGGGTCGCTATGAGTCAGTACCAACTCGTTGGCACCAAACAACAACATAAATTTTAGCCATATTAACTTCCATACCCACCCTACCTTGTTAGGGACAGGGGAGTAAAGAAGGGGAAATTACATCTCTAGTCCAACAAGAACAGTAACACTGAAAAGAACAGCCTGGAGACAAAGAGAAGGATATCAAGACCTGAAACCCGAATAGAAGCAGTTGGCCATAGGCACACAACCCATGAAAAAGGTACTCCATTTCTAATAAGCCTGCATCCCTTACTAAAAATTGATAAATATTCAACATATCACTTCTCCTAATCAATATGTATTAGTCCAATTTTAGAGGAAAAGACCCCATACCTTTATTAGCCTCAGTGCACCCCAATCCTAAAGGGTCTTCTCTACTTGGGAGACAGACCCGCTTCTCTCTTTGAAATATACTTTTACTTTAATTTAATCTATGCTCCACAATTCTACCTGGTCTTCTGAGGTGTGGCAACTCGGGTGGGCCTAATTCTTTAGACCCCCATTTAGGGAAAAATGTGACAATCTGGCAGAGGTACAGCAAGGCAGACTCTCAGACTCTTTTCAAGGTCAGTTTCAGGCACTCCCTGGGTGAGGGATATGTTGCTCTTGGGAAGAATCCCTCTTCACTGGTCCCTTTACTTGAGTATAGTGAGTTCAGTCCTTCTCCGCGGTCTGGACGGTTGTCTCAGTGGTCAACCGCACCGGGTAAGGGCCCTCCCAGTCCGGTTCCAATCTGTTCACTTTCTAGGTCTTGATCAGTACCAAGTCTTCTGGTCGGAAGTGATGAATGGTGAATTTTAAGGAATGCGTTTGGACCAAGAGTCCTTTTAACAGTCCGATTTTCCCACCCTGGCCTGTGCAGATTGCCTGATCACTGTGGTTATTCTGTTCTCAGTCATTCATGTCTCTCGTTAAATTTGATCATCTTTTAACAGTCTTGGGTCTTTTGCTGGCTCTTGCTGGAAGGAAATCAACCCTATGGAGTATGCTGCCAAAACCAAGGTGGGACATGTCTCCTTTTCCACTAGGGCTGCCACTCTAAGTGGGCAGAAAATCCCAGACGGGCCCCCCAAAATTTGTGAGAAATGTTGTCCATACTGACAACAAAAAAAATGTAATCCAATACGTATTCATTTTAGCGAAAGTGAGGTTTTCTTTATTCCATTTTGCAAAATCAGGCACCCAACCCAGTAGACACCAGCAGATGCCTTAGGTCTCTTTTGTTACTATGTTTTATATGTCTTGGCATATTGCTTCAGTTCCAATTATAGTATTTCTTCTTTTGGTATATCTATTATTAATCTGGCCGACTGATTGGAAGAGATCCATATTTGTGCCCATTCCAAAGAGAGGTGACCCAGTGGAATGTGGAACTCATCGGACAATCTCTTTGATATCTCAAGTGAGTAAAGTTTTGCTAAAGGTAATACAGAAACGGCTACAATCATACATTGACAGAGAACTTCCAGAGGTTCAAGCTGTATTCAGAAGAGGCTGGGGAACGAGAGATATCATTGTTAATGTCTGGTGGATCTTGGCTGAAAGCAGAGAATATCAGAAAGATGTTTACTTATGCTTTATTGACTACGCAAAGGCTTTTGATTGTGTGGATCATGACAGACAATGGACAACATTGAGAAGTATGTATATTCTGGAACACTTAATTGTACTTCTGAGAAATCTGTACCTGGACCAAGAAGCAGTTGTTCAAACAGAGCATGGGAACACTGAATGTTTTTAAATTAGGAAAGGTGTGCAACAAGGTTGTGTTCTTTCACCATACTTATTCAAACTGTATGCTGACAAAATAATACAAGAAGCTGGGTTGCATCTCAATGTCAGGAAAACAAAAAAAATTCCTCACCACTGGACCAATAAACAACATTCTTATCAACAGAGAAAAGATTGAAGTTGTCAAGGGCTTCATTCTTCTTGGATCAACTGTCAACACTCGTGGAAGCAGCAGTCAGAAGATCAGACGACATATTGCATTGGGCAAATCTGCTGCACAGGAACTTTTCAAAGTGTTGAAGAACAGAGTTGTTAGCTTGAGGACTAAGGTGCGCCTGACCCAAGCCATGGTATTTTCAATAACCTCATATGGATGCGAAAGCTGGACAGTGAATAAGGAAGATCGTAGAAGCATTGATGTCTTTGAGTTGTGGTGTTGGAGGAGAATATTAAAAGTGCCATGGACTGCCAAAAGAACCAATAAATCTGTTTTGGAAGAAGTGCAACCAGAGTGCTCCTTGGAGGCCAGGATGGCTAAGCTTTGTCTCTCATACTTTGGACATATTGTCAGGAGGGAACAGTCTCTGGAGAAGGATGTCATGCTGGGTAAGATGGAGGGTCAGAGAAAGAGAGGAAGACCCCCAGAGAGATGGATCAGCCAGGTGGCATCATTGATGGCATCAAGTGTGGCAGCGGTAGTGAGGTTGGCCCAGGATCGGACATTGTTTTGTTCTGCTGTGCATGGGGTCACTATGGGTCGGTTCCGACTCGATGGCACCTGACAACAACAATTATTCTCATGCAAGATTTATCTTCCTTGTCCTTTACATCAAGGGTCCTTGGTGGCTCAATAGTTAAGTGCTTGGTTGCTAATTGAATATTTGGTGGCTCCAATCCACTAGTCATTAGGTAGCAGAAAGTTGTGGTGGTTTGCTTAGCAGAAAGTTGTGGTGGTTTGCTTTCATAAAGATTGGTAGCCCCAGAAACCCTATGGGGCAATTCTACCGTGTCTTATAGACTTAGTATGAGTTGGAATTGACTCAACTGGAAGAGACTAAGGAGTTTTGTCCTTCATTCTCTATAATATTTTTAATAGTTTTGTCTGTTTCTTCCATATTCTTGGAAACCTTCTCAAGTTAATTTTTCATAAGCAAAGACTGAACTTTCACTTATAGTTCTAACTTTTTCTTTTTGCTTTCAATGCAAATTTTAGCTCTGCTGTTGTCATATATTTGTGTGTGTGTGTGTGTGTGTGTGTGTGTGTGTGTGTGTGGTCCTGGTGTGGTGCTGTGGGTAAATGCACTGGACTGCAAGGATGACTTGAACCACAGTATAGGTGGTTCAAGCTCACCAGTCACTCCTGGGAAACCCTATACGGGGTTGCTATGACTCAGAACCTACTAGAAGGCACTTAACAACAACAACAGTTGTCATATTTGGAGTTTCGGAGTTCTGGTGTGGTGTTGCAGGCTGTGGTTCAAACCTACCAGCCGATCTTTGGAAGCCCTATACAGAGTCACTATCAGTTGGACTGACTCGATGACACTTAACAACATCGTTGTCATATTTGCTTCCTTGTAGTCCTTACTTCTCACAACTGATTCTCATTGTATTGCTTTTTTTTTTTTTTCTTCTTAATCTCACTATTTCAATTGCCTGTTTTTGTTATAGTGATATATATGCTGGTTTGTGGTTTCTGGCAGATGCAGAAAGAGCTCTTAGAGTTGCATTAGTGCAAGGACATCTTGTTTCTAGCGGATCAGTAGAAGTTTCTGTGGGTAAATCTTGGTTGCATGTTTTACCAACAGTACTTAGAGCAAAATTATTACCACCTTTTCTCCCCATATTCTACAGCAAGCTTTCTCAGTCTTGGCACTATGGGCATTTTGGGCCAGATAATTCCTTGTTATGAGGTCTGTCCTGCACATTGTATGATATTTTGCAGCATCCTTGGCATCTATTCACCAGATGTCAGTAGCAATTCCCTCCCCATCTCTAGTTATGACAGCCAAAAGTATCTCTAGGCATTACTAAATGTCCCGGGAGCAAAATAGGCCCTTTTTGAGAACCAGTACTCTAAAGGAACTTTGCAAATTTAACTCAGTTCCAAAAAAATAAGAAAGTTGTTAAGTAGGAGTGTTATCAAAATTGGGCAAGAAATCATGAAAAGAAAAACTGAAACAGCACTTGCATTCACAGAAACAGTTTGATGTTTCTAAGAATGGCAGTAGGCCAGAAATGCTCAAAGTGGTGGATAGTTTTGTGAACAACATTATTAGTCAGAAAAATTCATGATGGTAAAGATAGTAAGAGCTGAGAATTCTCAGCCAACAGGCAAGCAACGATTCCCTTCTTCATTGTGGGACTGACTTAGACCTCTAAACCAAAAAATCAACAATCCTATAGATAAATCAACATTGTATCCCAGATTTCCAGTTTCACTGACAAGAGGATACATTTCTGAAAACCTCCAATCACTCTGAAAATTAGCAATTGAAGGAAAGAGGTGGGTGGATGTAGTTTTTAATGAGCAGTGCAACACAATGTGAGTTTTTTTGTTTTTGTTTTTAATAGGCAAAAGTTTTATATTCTGATAGAAGTATAATATGCTGCTCACCCCATTTGAAATAGCTTCAACTGTCTGGGAAAAAAGTTCACTGTTTTAACTCAACAAAACATACAAAATGGCACAACGAATATTATTACACAACTTTTAAAATGTAGTTTGTGTGCTCCCCTTTTACATTTAAAGACAGCAATTAGCAATGACTTAATTATCCTGTCATTTAAGTACATTTATATCTATTTTGAAATGAGCTCAGTGTACAACCATGAAATGTGTTTTGCTATTATTTTCTTTACAATTCTTGTTCAGAAAAAAACATGACTAATGTCTTTTGGTAAAAGCAATTACAGGAAGAGATAATTTATGTAGCAATAGAATCCTTCTTGTACAGCATTCAGTTTTTCCTGGTAAAACCATTTTCTCTTCCAAAGAATGTTTTGCTTGAATAGTTTGTGTATAAAATGTTGCCCATATTTTAGATTTGGGACAAAATAAAAGACCCTACACCTGTTGCTATTCCAACAATAAAAAATGAAACTCAATTCATTGCTATTGAGTTGATTCTGACTTACAGTAGCCCTACAAGACACAGTAGAACTACCCTGTAGAGTTTCTAAGATTGTGAATCTTTATGGAAGCAGATTGCCACATCTTTCTCCCTTGAATCTTCTGGTGAGTTTGAATCATAACCTTTTGGTTAGCAGGAGAGTGCTTTAAACACTGTGTCACCAGGGCATCTACATAACTGTCATCAACCAAAATGTATTACAGAATGCAAAGACCCATGATGCTTAAAAGGCTAAAGAGGAATTTAGAGAAAACATTTTTTCCCACTTGAAATTATATTTATTGCTGTTGGGTGTCATCGAGTCGATACCGACCCATAGCAACACTATGCACAACAGAACAAAACACTGCCCAGTCCTGGGCCAACTTCATAATTGTTGCCACGCTTGAGCCCCTTGATGCTGACACTTTGCCAATCCATCTTGCTGGGGATCTTCCTCTTTTTCTCTGACTCTTCACCTTACCAAACATGGTATCCTTCTCTAGCAACTGGTCCCTCCTGACAATATGTCCAAAGCATGAGAGATGGAGTTTGGCCATCCTGGCCTCCAAGGAGCACTCTGGCTACACTTCCTTATTGTCAGTATTCTTACCATGGACAAAAATTTTATACTTTTGGCAAGTTGTAAGAGGACATGGCAATCAACCTGAAGAGGAGGAGTTCATCGATCTCTTTCCATCCTTCCTTTTCTCCTCTTCTTCCTCCTTCTGTCCTTTCTTTCAAAACCAAGTGCCATGGGAGTCTGAGGCATCATCCACATTGGTCCTTATGGCTCTCCAAAGTATTTTGGTCTTTGACCAAAAGGTGCATTAAATAGGCAACCCTGCCCCAGTCTGGCTGTTTGTCTCACAATATCCCTTTCATTTTCTTCTAGGGAGGTGTTGGCCAGAAGAACTTAATCCCCCAACTTCTTAATTTATAGCCTATCTATTCTTTTCTACTTGTGTGCTGACTGATATTCAGCTCTACCCACACCTGGAAAAATACTCAAAAGTTAGATATCACCTTGTTATGGGTCTGTTCATGTTTTCTACTTCACTCTGGTTGTTGTCAGGTGCCATCGAGTCGGAACCGACCCATAGCGACCCCATGCACAGCAGAACGAAACAATGTCCGATCCTGAGCCAACCTCACTACCGCTGCCACACTTGACGCCATCAATGATGCCACCTGGCTGATCCATCTCTCTGGGGGTCTTCCTCTCTTTCTCTGACCCTCCATCTTACCCAGCATGACATCCTTCTCCAGAGACTGTTCCCTCCTGACAATATGTCCAAAGTATGAGAGACGAAGCTTAGCCATCCTGGCCTCCAAGGAGCGCTCTGGTTGCACTTCTTCCAAAACAGATTTATTGGTTCTTTTGGCAGTCCATGGCACTTTTAGTATTCTCCTCCAACACCACAACTCAAAGGCATCAATTCTTCTACGATCTTCCTTATTCACTGTCCAGCTTTCGCATCCATATGAGGTTATTGAAAATACCATGGCTTGGGTCAGGCGCACCTTAGTCCTCAAGCTGACAACTCTGTTCTTCAACACTTTGAAAAGTTCCTGTGCAGCAGATTTGCCCAATGCAATACTCTGGTAGGTCATGTTTTTCTTAAAAAAAAATTCCATCTCTTCTAAGTTCTCAAATTTGTTGGAGTACAACTCTTCATAGTATTCTGTTATTATCCTTTTTATTTCCATTGGTTCCATTGTGACATAACCCATGTGGTTTCTTATGCATGCTATTTGTGTCTTCTCCCTCTTTTCTTTTGTTAGGAGAGTAATGGTTTGTCAATTTTATTAATCCTTTCGAAGAAACAGCTTCTTGTCTTGTTGATTCTTTCTGTAGTTTTTTTCATCTTGTTTATTTCTGCTGTAATCTTTATTATTTCTTTTCTTCTGGTGACTGTAGGCTCACTTTGTTGGTCTTTTTCTAACTGTTGGAGATGCTTTGTTAATGTGTTAATTTTCGTCCTTTCTACTTTTTGGATGTGTGCATTTATTGCACATTGTCCTCTCAGCACTGCTTTCACTGTATCCCAAAGATTTTGGTATGTTGTGTTTTCATTCTTAATTTTTCTAGGAACTTTGTGAGTTTACATTTTAGTTCTACTACCCAGTAACTTTTAAGTTATTCTGTGTCCATGTGTTTGACTTTATTTCCTTGGACTTCCTATTATTGGTTTCTAATTTTATAGCACTGTGGTCTGAGAAGATGCTTTGTAGTATTTTGATATTTGGAGGCTTGTTTTTTGACCGAACACATGGTCAATTATGGAGAATGTTCCATGTGCACTGGAAAAGAATATGTATTGTGTTGTTGTTGGGTTAAATGCTCTGTACACATCTATGAGGTTAAGTTGGTTGATTGTGTTGTTTAGTTCCTCTGTATCTTTGTTGAAGTTCTTTCTGGTTGTTCTATCCTTTTTCAAAAGTTGTATATTAAAATCTCGCATTATTATTGTAGGTTTGTCTATTTCTTTCTTCAATTCTATTAGGGTTTGTTTTATATATCTTGGGGTTCTTTCATTGGGAGTGTAGATGTTTATTATGGTTATGGCTTCTTGTTCAATTGACCCTTTAATCATGAGATAGTGTCATTCTTTATCACTTATGCTGGTTTTTGCCTTAGATTCCCATCGACCATGAGAAGAGAGAGAGAAGAGGAAGGACTTGTTGGTCTAAAGTATGGTACAACCTGGGGTCTCCTAAGCCCATTAACAAGAACATAGATATGGAGAGCTAGAGCTGAGAGTAAAGTGTCCAGCTGATATTAAGTGAGGGGAGATGCACAAGAATGCCCAAACTTGCGGATAGTATCCATGTATTCTAGCTTAGATGGCTTGATGATCAGAATTCGACTAGAAGAAGATAAAAAAAAAAATTAATAAGGAAACAAATGTAAATTGCTACAATTCAATGAACTTGACCTATACTTATGGATGTAATAGCTCAAAATACCAACTGAGAGGAAAGGAGTCTTTATATTAAGGATCAATCCTATCCCCTCTCTATACAGGGTTGATAGGGATGGGCAACTTAGACATTGGTTACCTAAAATGGGGGTGGGGGGGTATAAAGGCACGAAGTGACTGCCTTACAAGTTTTCAAGAGGGAGTTTAGTTTCTGATTGTGCAGGGGAAGGTATAATCCCCACGGAATAGTTATCATCATATCTAGACAGGTCTAGTGAAAGGAGATGGGGATAAGATTCTTACGATTCAATAGTGAGTAATTATTATCATGACTAATTGTGATGGTCACAACTGTAAAGGTAGAAGTTTTGTAACAAAAAGGTAAGAGTAGTTAATCTTACAGTCCAGGAACAGAGGACCCTAGGGTGATCAAGGGAGAAGAGCATGAGTGGAATGTGGTACCCTATACCAGCAATACCAGAGATGGAGGCAGAGATGATGACATAGAGAGACAGAGCAGCTGAGAATTCTAGACTCATGGAAAGAGAAAGGCTGTGTGCTGGTGGCTAGGAGGCAGGTTTGCAGAATGTGCCCTTTGGTTGTTTAAATGACTGTATATTCCTGAGTGTTTTTGTGTACATCCCCCCCAAAAAACATCCTAGAAGGAATAGAAGCAAATACTGTTGAATGATGGATGATTCACGAGTAGGATGAATGTAATGTTCTCACATGTAAACTATCACTTCAATTTACAATAAAAACTTAAAAAAAGAAATAGCATATGTTCAAGAACCAATGATACTGAAGGAAGAAGTACAAGATGCACTGAAGGCATTAGCAAATAACAAGACACCAGGAATTGATAGAATACAAATTGAAATCTTTCAACAAACTGATGCAACACTGGAGGAACTCATTCATCTATCTTAAGAAATTTGGAAGACAGCTATCTTGCCAACTGATCTGAAGAGATCCATATTTGTGCCCTTTTCAAAGAGTGGTGACTCAACAGAATGTGAAAACCATTGGATAATATTATTAATATCATGTACCAGTAAAATTTTGCTAAATATAATTCGAACAGGGCTGCAACTCTACATTGACAGTGAACTGTTAGAGGTTCAAGTTAGATTCAGACAAGGGTGTGGAATGATGGATATCATTGCTGATATCAGATGGATCTTGGCTTAAAGCAGAGAGTACCATAAAGCTATTTACCTTTGCTTTATTGATGATACAAAGACTTTCAGTTGTGTAGATTATGAAAGGCTATGGACAACATTATGAAGAATGAATATTCCAGAACACTTAATTCTGCTCATGAAGAACCTGTACATAGACCAAGAGGCAGTTGTTCAAACAGAATGAATGATGGAGCATTGATTTTTTTCAAATTAGGCAAGATGTACATTCTTTTGTGTGCAAAATTAGAAAAGGATTGTATTCTTTCAGCATACTTATTCAGTCTGTGTGCTGAGCACATAATCTGAGAAGCTGGATTATATGAAGAAAACATGGCATCAGAATTGGAAGATGACTCCTTAACAATCTGAAATATGTAGATGATACCACCTTTCTTGCTGAAAGTGAAAAACAATTAAAATGCATACTGATGAAGATCAAAGACAGCAGCCTTCGATATGAGTTGTACCTTATAGAAATGAAAGCAAAAATCCTCACCACTGGATCAGTGAATCACATCAGGATAAATTGAGAAAAGATTGAAGTGGTCAAAGACTTCATTTTGCTTGGAACAATCATCAGTACTCATGTAAACAGCAGAAACCAAATGCAGTATTGTATTAGGCAAAACTGCTCCATAAGACCTCTTTAAAGTACTCAAGAGCAAAGACATCATTTTGAGAACTAAGGTGCACCTGCCCCAAGCCATGGTATTTTTAATAACCTCATATGCATGTGAATGTTGGACAGTGAATTAGGAAGACTGTAGAAGAATTAATGTATTTGAGTTCTGACGTTGGAGGAGAATATGAAAAGTACCATGGATTGCCAAAAGAACCAGCAGATCTGTAAACACAGATCTGTGTTTACTGTGTTGTTTTTCTTTGTAGGTTTGAGGGTAGCTTTATCTGTTTGTCAAAAAAATGCAAAGTCTGGGAAATCTTTCTCCTTTGCTGTTCAGAAAACATTAGGGTTTTAGCTTTTGTGATTATATCTCAAATGGCCAAGTCCTTTGGGATTGCAGTACAGCCAGAATGCTACTTCTTTCCTCTTACTTTGGGCATGTTAACAGGAGGGACCAGTCCCTGAAGAAACACATCATGCTTAGTAAAGTGGAAGGTAAGAAAAAAAGAGGAAGACTCCCCAGGAGATGGACTGGCCCAGTGGCAGCAGCAGTGGGCTCATGCATAGCAATGATTGCAGGATTGGCACAGGACCAAGCAGTGTTTCATTCTGTTGTGCATGTGGCCACTATGAGTCAGTACTGATGCAATGGCACCTAACAACAACTACAGACTTTTTTCTCTGTGTTTACTGTGTTGTTGTTTTTTTCCCCCAACAGAGAAAGTCTTTTCTTCCTATCTCTATTAGTTAAAATTACACACGTTTATAAGGTTTAATACAATAACACCTCCTTCGTAAATCATTCTCTAATCCCTTAATTTAACTTAGTCTTGATCTCTACTGCTCTTCCACACTTTTCTGAAGTTCCATTACTTTGGTGCTTCTGAGATTTGATTATGTATTCTGTCTCCTAGGATTTTGTTAATCGGCAGATTCAGTAATTCTTGAATGAGGTCTAAGATTCCACTAGTTTGGGGATGCCCTTAGTTTTGAAGCACTTTTCACAATTCTGTCTGGTATTGGAATCTGCTGTGAGCACATCCTCACTATAATGACTATGCTGTCTTAGACTAGCCCATAATTATCTTTGTATTTCATATACTTCTAAGTCTGACGCCTTGTTGATCATTCTGGTGAAAGTCCAGTTAATGAAGCAAAATTGCAAACTAAAATTAAGATGGTGGTTTATTTGAAAAATTCCCATTAACACAGAAGGCAAACTCTCTAGTACTATAATGCAGAAAACATTTACCTTACTGGGTGGTGTTGTTGTTATCAAGTGCTGTTAAGTTGGTTCCGCCTCATAGAGAACCTGAATAGGGTTTTCAAGGAATGACTGGTGGGTCTGAAATGCCCACCTTACAGTTAGTGGTCCAGTTCTATCTAAAGCAGCACACATTACTGGGTAGGTGCTCCGTTTACCATCTGATTAGTTGCCATATCACTCAAGAAGTGAGACAAAGATGTTCCTTTCTTACTGTCCCATACAGACATCCCCTGATGAATATCATACACTATCCTGATGCCTTCTACTAACTTTTCTTTTTGTTTCTATGTAAGTGCCCCAGGTAGAAATATCCCTGGTGTTTGCTGGCAACTCTGCTAGTTAATCAATTGTCATTAACTAACACTATCCAATGTATCAGCTTTTGAAAAGCATCTCTTTTTTCTCCATTATCTTTAATTTACTATCACCAATAACTAGGATTGAAATTTCCTTGGGAAAACCCTTAATCAAACTTGGAGAGTTATTAAATTTATTATTTTTATTTAGTAATTTTCAAGTTAATGTTTTACTTTGTAAGTTTGAGGGTAGCTTTATCTGTTTGTCAAAAAAATGCAAAGTCTGGGAAATATTTCTCCTTTGCTGTTCAGAAAACATTAGGGTTTTAACTTTTGTGATTATATCTCAAATGGCTAAGTCCTTTGGGATTGCAGTTGCTGGAACTGCAGTTTGTAGTGGTGGTGTTGTGCCATGGAGTCGGTTCCGACTCATAGCAACCCTGTATAGAATTTCCAAGGCTGTAAATCTTCAGAGGAGTGGAAAGCCTCATCTTCTGTGGAATGATTGATTGATTTGAACAACTGACCTTGCAGTTAACAGTCCAGCTCATAATCCATTACTGTACCAGGGCTCTGTAGTTTGTGGTAGGCAGTTTTAAAATGGCTCCTAATGATCCCCACCTTCTGAGGTTCATGACTTATGTAATTCCTTCCTCTTGAGTATGGGCTGGACCTAGTGATTTTCTGGTAACAAATAAAACAAAGCAAAAGTAATGGACTATCATTTGCATTCTCTCTTTTCTTTGGGTTTTCTTACACACTTGATGAAGCAAATTGCCATATTGGAGAGGCTATGTGGCAAAGAACTGAGAGTGGCTTCTAACTCACAACCAGTGATGAACTGAAGCCTTTAATTCAACAATCCATGAAAAACTGAATCCTGCTCCAAACCACGGAGGTGATCTTGGAAGCAGATCTTTCTCCAGTAAAGCCCCAGCTGTCACCTTGGTTGCAGCCTCGTGAGAACCGGAGCCAGACCCAACAAATAAGTGTTTGGAATAATTTGCTGTGTAGCAGTAGTTAGGTAATATGGGCCTCATTCATTAGGTATTTTAAGGTGTCTTTCTCAGCCTAATTTTCACTATGCTTTTTTTCATATGAATTCACTTTTTTTTTTAAACCTCAGAACTCATGAAAAATAGAAATAATAATAACCTTGTTATATAAACAGGATTGCTTGAAAAGTGAAAGGAGGTAGGTATGGAGCAAATATCCAGGAAAATTCTTTTAGTCTCTATTAAATTGAAAACAAAAAAAGAAAAGAAAAGAAAGATGTGTCCCTGGGGTTTTTGAGTGCATTTGTATAGTACACAAATAGGCCAAAGATTATGAGTAGAGGGATGAATACTTAGAGAGGATACTGAAGGATGAGAAGAATGATATTTTTCATAAGACAAATTCATAGCAAGACTGATATTCAAAATTGATATATGAACTATGAAATCTGGCCTTCCCACCTAGGATTATATTACTTTTACATAAACTATTGCTTTGGGGAATATTTTGAGGCTCTTTAATATAGTTGAAACCAAATTCCCTTGAAAATTCTATTAAAATGCAAACTACTGCTAATATAGGCGAGACTTCTGAGCAACATTATTCAGCTGAAGTCTTTTCATATCAGATTCTAATCCAGTCAGAATTCATTTGACTGCTAGCTGCTTCCCAAAGAAATCTTATTCAAGTAAATATTAAATAACAATAGAAGTCACTGCCAAATCTGAACTGAAAACACAATGTGTGGATCACTGAAGTTAAAATACCATCAATCTAGGGCAATGAAAAAAGTTATCACTATAATATTTAAACAAATAGTCATCTTTATGCTTTACTTCATGAATCTCAAAACAGCTTAATAATATAAGCCTTTCATTAGCTATATAAGGAAGAGGCGATTAGAAGGCGGCTTATGGTTACCTGGGTCAACTACAAAGTTTTGCTTCAGTAGTTGATGGAAAGTGGAAATCTGTATTGACACACGAGGGATCTCAGTCTCTAGAAGGCTGTCTTCTCAATTTGCTATGATGGGGCACACATAATGCCTCAGTGTCTCCCTTTTTTTGATCATGATTAGAGGATTTATTGTTCAATTTGAACTCATATTTCTCATTAGCCTTGATCCCACATCTTTACTAATTCTCTGTCCAGTTTTTAATTAATTAAGCTATGAGATGGTATTGTCATATTCTAATCAGCGTGGACCGTATTCAGCATTGATTTGTTCTTCTGACTGTGTGTGTGTGTTTCTAACATATCTGGTTACAGCAGGACCAAACCTTGGCGTGAACACCATAATAAAAATGTGTGTGGAGAACAGCACAACCACAATGAAGAGGTATCTCCACCAACCACAGTGCAATGTATAACTCTTAGAGTAAATACGTATGTTGAAATCAAGAGACTTAGCCCTTCTAAGAACTTGGCAAGATGGGAAAGTAATCTGCAAGCAGCACTGTTTTCATATTCTAATGAATCAAAGATTCTCATCTTAAACATGAAATCCTTTATTTATTTTATTTTTCACCTCAGAAAGTATTTATAAGAGTTCACCATAATAACAGAGTGCTAAATGTACCACCCTATCTTTGCAACCTGTTTTATCATGTGTACAACTTCTAAACAACATTAGTATTCTGGAAAGTGTGGACAATCAGAAACATCTCAGAGAAGAAGACTGATCGATTTCACATCTGAAAGTATAACAAGCTCTGGTTCAGGTTCTAATGGGCAAAATATAGAATGATGCAGAAACCATCAAAAGAATATGGTGGGGGGGGGCAGGGTTTGATGGTGGATAATGTGGAGGTGCAGTGAAGTTAGCCATCAGCAATATCACAGAATACCAGAGGGTTCAGAGCGGAGCTCCCAAACTCAGAACAACATAGATAGGAATATTTTAAAAGTTTAAAGGCTTATAGCTAATGGAACTTGTAGCAGAAGTAAGAAATCACATATTTTGTAATCTGTCAGACTCAGTGGCCCAGAGGTGACAACTTGGGTGAGATCAAATGGCAAGACCAAGCAGGGGAGCAGACCCACCACAGAATAATGCTACAGGAACCTCAGAGCAAATGTAGACAATACACTTTGTCAGTTGTCAGTTTTACTTTGTTCTGATTTGTTTTCTTCTTTTTGGTATCTGCTCATCCTCCCCTCCCCCCCACTGTACAAGTGGACATCTCCCATGACCACCACTGGTGGATTCTTCTGCCATGCATGCACACACAAACTCAGCCCAAGAGCTGGCCCTGAACTCTTCTTCAATAGCAAAAAGTCCAGAACAAGAGATGTGGAGAGGGAAAGAGAGTTTAAAAACAAAACAGGCAGAAAATTAAATTAAATCCTGAGGTACACCATAACAACCAATAATGGCATTGTGAAACTTATCAGGCAGTTTTGAAGGAGCGAAGTAGAAAGAGGACATTAAAGTCATACCTATATTAGGCTATAGATTTTTTTTTTTTCTTCTCTCCTTCCTCTCCCTTTTCTCTGATTATAGACTACAGTATCCAATCTAGTTTGTTATTGTTGTTGTTTGTAGTTGTTTTCTTTTTTTGCATTTTTTTCCTTGTTTTTTTTTTTTTTTTTGCTGTTGCTGTTTTATGCTCCTCCTTCTACCTTGGGGTGACTCTTTCTGTCCCTATATTACCCAAGAAGAAACAGCAACTGCTGTCATATAAATAAGCTACAATCACACTCTATAAAACACTAAAATCCAGGCAAGAACCAATACCAACTGCCATTCACCAGGGAGGCAGGCAACACCTGTGAAAGTAACTCTGAGTCAAGCAATAAAAAGAGTGAAAAGGGAAGCTGACATCCTAATCACATTTACCTGGAGGCAATCAAAAAGCATTAAAAATACCAAAAACACA
>NW_006408664.1:5001731-5003948 GCF_000296735.1 Chrysochloris asiatica | reverse complement strand
AGAAAGCTTGCAAGTCTGTCTTCAGCCTATAACTGTTTGGAATACCTTAAAGTGGGCTAGAACTTGCCCAGTGAAAGAGGTTTCCTGCGGAGCCTTTGCATTACATAAGACCATAGGTGGAATCCTGATCCCCATCCAGAATCTTCTGAGGTGTGAAATTTCCACTTGAAAGGACAAGCCAACCAGCCTGGAGTGGTTAGAAGAACAGAATATACTTCTTGAAAGAAAGACCAGCAGGAAAAAGAAAATACAATAACAGAAGTCTGAAGAACAAGCAAGTTATTTGCCCGGGTGCCATCAAGGCAAGTTGTTGGGTCCCCTCAGGGCAAACCCCCTTCCAAGACTAAGACTCAAGGGGAATACATGAGCAGGCATATAGTTTTGCTGGTGACCATGTTGGTCACTGATGAGGGGAAGTGGGAGAAAACTAGCAATGAACTTGTGAGCTAAGTCCAACTATGCTCAATAGACTCCTGTGAACCCTGATTGAGACCTGGTTGGCCAGCAGTATGACAAGACCTGGGGACTCCTGGGCCCAGGAAGAGGGATATGGCCATGGGGGAACAGAGTGGAGAGTGATGCTGATATGAAGTGAGAAGAGATGTACAAGAACACCCATACTTGAAGATAATACCCACTTGATCTGGCTTCATTTGCTGGATGATCAGAACTTGACTAGAAGAAGAAAGAAGAGGAAAAAAAAAAAAAAGAGTAATCCACTACAATTTAATGAACTTGACCTATAGTTATGGGTGTAGTAGCTCAAAAGAGGGAACAAATCTTTACAGCAAGGATCATTCCCACCTCCCTGGTACACAGGGTTGACAGGGATGGCAACTTAGACATTGGTTACCCAAAATTGGGGGGCTACCCAAGGTAAGAAGTGATTGGCTTACAAGCTTTCAAGAGTCAGTCTAGTTTCAGAGGGTGTGGGGGAAGGTAGAATCTCCACTGAGTGGTTTCCAATCTGTCTGAATGGAGCTTATGAAAGGAGATGGAGATAGGTCTCTTGTGGTTCAAAGAGTGAATAATTCCTATCAGGACTGACTGTGAGTGTTGGAAATGTAAAGGTAGATGTTTTGTAATTAAAGAGGGGAGTGGTTAACTTTGGAGTCCAGGAACGGAGGTCCCTGGGACCATCAACGGGGACAAGTGATGTGTGGGACCCTATACAGAGAAGAAGTGACTCCAAAGATGAAAGCAGAGATGATGATGTGGAGAGATGGAGCAGCTGGGGACTCTGGACTCAGGGATGGAGTGGGTCTGTGAGCTAACAGCCAGAGGGCAGGCTTGTGGGGTATACCCTTTGGTTGTTTGATGATGCATGGAGGGGATGTGTTCATTGCAATGAAATGAAATATGATAGGATGATTGTAAAGCTAATGTTCTCCCATGTAAACTATCATATAATTCACAATAAAAATAAAAAATTGAGAAAAGAAACAGAGTGGCCATTCAGAGGCACAAAAGACTAAATGCATAGGTGAGGACAAACCAACTTTAGAACATCTTTATAAAACAGGGACACAGTGTAGACAAAGCTGGAGTAAAGCAAGGTGAGCATAACAAGACTTAGATTTAAGAGAGAAAATTGCAGGAAAAGAACAAAAATTCCAGTGGCATGGAGACTAGTGAGGGAGCTGTAAAATGGGGGTTAAGCCACTCATAAGTAATATCTCTTACTTTTTTGAGTTGAGGGCCTACAAGAATGAGCAAGTCTGAGAGAGAGTGGTTGGAGACACTGGACTCTGGGTTTTCCTCCACCTTGATTGTGTTAGGGCAGAAGCCAGATAATTGCCCACACACACCCAGAAGTGCACAGACCCATGTTAGTGAACAGTGACCAGGGTGTATTCTCCTGCCTCCCTATACCTTCTCAATGGCATTTTGATGTCTTCATGTCTGATGTGTCTGATGTCATCCACAAAAGTTGTTTTCAGTCATTGCTGACTAACGCATCAAATCTGTTTTTGAGATGGTCTAATTTGATATGCAGATGATAAAACCTTGCTTGCTGAAAGTGGAGGACTTAAAACATTTACTGATGAAGATCAAAGAGCACAGCCTTTGGTATGGATTACATCTCAATGTAAAGAAAACAAAACTCCTCACCACTGGACCAATAAACAGCATTCTTATCAACAGAGAAAAGATTGAAGTTGTCAAGGACTTCATTCTCCTTGGATCAACCATCAACACTCATGGAAGCAGCAGTCA
>NW_006408664.1:4989562-5001322 GCF_000296735.1 Chrysochloris asiatica | reverse complement strand
TCTCTCATACTTTGGACATATTGTCAGGAGGGACCAGTTGCTGGAGAAAGAGACCATGTTTGGTAAGGTGGAGTGTCAAAGAAAAAGAGAAAGACCCCCAATGAGATGGATTGGCCAAGTGGCAGCATCGATGGACTCAAGCGATGGCCCAGGATAAGGCAGTGTTTCGTTCTGCTGTGCATAGGGTCGCTATGGGTTGGTACCAACTCGATGGCACCTAACAACAACAACAACACAAATTCAGGTGGAATATACTCTTGGATGAAGTGCTGGTATAATGCTGTAGGATAAACACTGGGCTACAAATCTCAAGGTCACTTTGTCAAATCCACATGCCATGCCTCTGAAACTCTATACAGGATCACAATGAGATGGAACCAACTTAACAGCATTTAACAACATGTTGTTATTGTTGTTGTTAGGTGCCATTGAGTTGGTACTGACACATAGCGACCCTATGCACAGCAGAACGAAACAATGTCTGATCCTGGGCCAACCTCACTACTGTTGAAGAAAAACGTGGCATCAGGATTAGAGGAAGACTCATTAACAACCTGTGGTATGCAGATGATACAAGCACCTTCCCAACCCTTCTGAGCTTTGTCCTTATGTAAATTTTGCATTTTTGATCTTGAGTGGTTGACCATTCCATGACGAGCATAATTTATGAGTGTTGTTGTCTCCCTTATATACCACCGCTTGGCTGAAAATTGGGCCAAGAAGGTGTTTCACATCTGAAGGATGGTTGAGGGCCGTAGTCTTGGGTTCCTCCAGTCTCTTTTTAATCAGTAAACCTGTTTTTTAAATATATTTTTAAGTTTTGTTCCACATTTTCTCCCACTCTATCTGGGACCTGGTAGCGTAGTGGTTACGACTCGGGCTGTGAACCGTAAGGTCAGCGGTTCGAAACTACCAGCCGCTCCGCGGGAGAAAGATGAGGCTTTCTACTCCCGTAAAGATTTACACCCTCGGAAACCCTGTACAGGGTGGCTATGGGTCGGAACCGACTCGACGGCACTTAACAACAACAACAAATCTGGGACCTTAATGTGATAGCCATGACATTTTCAATTGCCCTAGTTTCATGTGAAAGTTGAACAATGAATAAGGAAGCCTGTAGAAGAATTTATTCATTTGAATTATAGTGTTGGTGACGAATATTGGAAGTACCATGGACTGCCAGAAGAACAAACAAATATGTCTTGGAAGTAGTACAGCCAGAGTGTTCCTTAGAAGTGAGGATGGCAAGACTTCCTCTCTTGTATTTTGGACATATTATCAGGAGGGATCTGTCCTGGGTAAGTGAAGGGTTAGTGAAAAAGAGGAAGACCCCAACAAGATGAATTGACACAGTGACAGGAACAACGGACTCAAACATAATAGCAATTCTGAGGATGGCACAGGATCAGGTAGCATTTCCTTCTGTTGTATGTATATGAACAGGAAGTGACTAAATGACACCCAGCTGTACCAACAAAGGACTGAAATCTATTAAATGAAAGAGATAGTCTCTTTAAAAAAATGGTGCTGTTAAAACTGGATATCCATTTGTAGAAAAATGAAGTAGGATTCATATTTCACATAAATACTAACTCAATATGGATCAAAGACATAAATAAAACTATGAATATTATTAAATAAAAAATGGGAGCAAATTTGTTGTTGTTATGTGCCGTGGAGTTTGTTCTGACTCATAGCAACACTGTACAGCGTTTCTGAGGCTGTAATTCTTTACGGGAGCAGAAAGCCTCATCTTTCTCTGGTGGAACAGCTGGTAGTTTCAAACTGCTAACCTTGAGTTTCACAGACCCATTCATAACCACTACGCTACCAGAGTTCCTTAGGAGCCCTAATTTATGACCTAAGTAAACTATCAAATATAACCAAACATGAACAAATAGCAGATCACATAAACATTTATTATTTAAAGAATAAATATTTATACACAACAAAAGACTTTTCCAAGAGAGAACTTACTCATTGGGAATAAATATTTGGAAATGACGTATCTGTCAAAAGATGAATCTCTGAAATGTATGTTGTTGTTGTTGTTAGGTGCCATCGAGTCAGTACTGACTCATAGCAACCTTATGCACAGCAGAATGAAACACTGCCTGATCCTGGGCCAACCTCACTATCGTTTCCACACTTGAGCCCATTGATGCTGCCACTTGGCTAATCCATCTTGCTGGGTTAATCCATCTGACCCTCCACCTCACCAAACATGATATCCTTCTCCAATGACTGGTCCCTCCTGACAATATGTCTGAAGTATAGAAAACTTTAATACTTTAACAACAAAAAGATAAATAATCCAATTAAACAAAGGAGCAGAGAACAGTAATACACACTTTATTAAAGATGGTTTTCTTTCAATCAACTAACATATAAAGAAATGCTCATGATCATTAGCCATTGTTGTTTTTTATATTAGATTCCTTCTAGTAGGTTCTGACTTATACTTAGCCTATGCACAACAGAATGAAACTCTACCTACTCCTGTATCATCCTCACAATTGTTATGTTTGACCCCATTGTTGCTAATGTATCAATCCATCTCATTGAGGGTCTTCCTCTTTTTTGCTGATCCTCCCCTTTACCCAAGCATGATGTCATTCCTGACAACATTCCAAAGTATGAGAGTCATATCTCACTATGCTGTTGTTAAGTGTCTTCAAGTCAGTTCTGACTCATAGTGATCCTGTATAGGGATTCCCAGGCTGTAAATCTTTCCGGGAATAGAACACCTCATCTTTCTCCAATGGAGTGGCTGGCGGACTTGAGCTACCTAACTTGTGGTTCAAAGTCCAGTGCTTTTAGTACGGAGCCACCATGTTCCCCAAAGTCTCACTGCATTGTTGTTGTAGTTAAGTGCCTTAAAGTTAGTTCTGACTCATACAGACCTTAGTGTTTCGAAGAAGCAGATGGTGAGTTTGAACTGCCAACCTTGTGGTTAGCAGCCCAGTGTTTATCCAATGATGTCACACCAGGATTCCAAAGTCTCACTATGTTGCTGTTGTCGTTAAGTGCTACTGGGTTTGAACTGCTGACCTTGTGGTACATAGACTAATGCTGATCCTACAGCGTCACACCAGCAGTCTCACTATAGAGAGATTGAAATCAAAGCATCAATGAGATGCCCAGAAACAACAGGGAAGCTTAATGGGACTTTTGTTTGTTAAGTGCTGTTGAGTTGGTTTTGACTTATATCGACCTTGTATAGCATTTCCAAGGAGCAGCTGGTGGGTTTGAACTGCCGATCTTGTATTTAGCAGTCCAGTATCCATCTTACAGCTCCACATCAGGAATTCAATAGGACAGAAAACAACAAATGCTGGCACGGGTGCAGAGATTAGAATTCTTGAAAATGATAGGCACTCCTAAAAAAGGTAGAACTAGAAATCCCATTTAATTCAACAGTCCCACTTCATTGTTGTTGCTAAGTGCTGGCAATCAGTTCTGACTCATAGCGACTCACTATAGAATTTCTGACAAGCGACTGGAGAGTTTGAACCACAGGCCTCATGGTTCAACCTGACCTTGTGGTACAATGCTTATCCTACAGTGCCACACCAAGAATCAAGCAATCCACTACTAGGTATATAACCTAGAAAAAAACAACTGGGACACAAATAGATATACACACAATTGTTTATGGCAGCATTATTCACAATGATAAAGAGATGGAAACAACCTAAGCACCCATTGCTTAAGTTGTTTCCATAGTCTGCTAATGAAGAAATAAACTATGATACATACACACAATGGAATACCATACAACATTAAAGGATAACAAAGAATCCTCCAAACATATCATGACATGGATGAACCTGGAGGTCATTATGATAAGTGAAATTATTCAACCATAAATGAACAAAAATTATGTGAGACTACTATTATAAAACCTCAAAAACATGTTTACACACAGGAAAAAAATCAATTCTTTGATGGTTACCAGGGATGAGAAGAAAAACCTCTAACCAGATAATAACAACAAAAAGCCCTACTTCTGTTAATTCCAACTCATAGCAGTCCTGTAGGACAGAAGAGAACTGCTCCATGGGGTTTCCAAGGCTGCAAATCTTTACAGAAGCAGACTGCCTCCTCTTTCTCCTGTGGAGTGACTGGTGAACTGAACAGTTGACATTTTGGTTAGTAGCCCAATGCTTAACCTAATGTGCCAACAGAATTTACCTAGATAATGTTGTTGTTAAGTGCTGTTGAATTAGTTTCAACTCATAACAACCCTGTATAGGGTTTTTGAGGAGCAGCTGGTTGGTTTGAACCACCTACTTTGTGGTTAGAAGTCTAGTGTTTATCCTACAGTGCCACACCAGGACATCTACCTAGATAATAGACATGCATTAATTTGAGTGAAATGAAGGCAGTATACAGTAAGGAGGTGATCAGCACAATGTAACTGAAGCAAACAAGACATGGAGAGGTGCACAAGAGTTAAAGACAACAAAAATAAATACACTTACATACACAATCCTGATTACCAGTAATAATAAACAATAATCTATAAGTAGATATACAGGCAGACAGACAAGCTGGTCAGACTAGTAGGCTAACAGGACTTACCTTATTAAGATTTGACAAAGACTGTTTTAGCATACAATGGTGCTTTAAAATGTTTGTGGAAAACTGGGATTAGAAGATAATGGAATTTTTACACAAACTTTATGAAGCCTGCTTATATATATTTGTACAATATACACATATATGTTGTTACTGTTGGGTACTATCAGATTGGTTCTAACCCATAGCAATGTTATGTACAACAGAATGAAACATTCTCCATCCCATCATCATCTTCATAACCATTCCTATATCTGAGTCTATTGTCAAAAAACACTATGTCAATCCTCTCATTTCAGGTTTTTCTTTTTTTTTTCTGACCCTCTACTAAGAGTCGCTATGGTGCAGAATAGACTCGATGGCACTTAACAACAACAAGAACAACTACCAAAGAAAAGAAAATGAGGTGAAGTTATGAAAACTTCCTAGACAAAGAAATACCAGAAACTTTGGGAGCTTAAAATCACAGTCTTGGGGGATAGTTAAATTAATTGGCACAGCATAGTTCATAAAGGCAATGCTCTACATCTTACTCTGGTGAGCAATGAGGGGGATTTTAAAAGGTAGTGAAGTTAAAGAGTGGCTATCTAAGGTGCAACTACTGGTGTATCTCCATTGAAGGCAAAGAAGAGTGAAGAAAATCAAAGATGCATGGCAACAAAAAGTCCAAAAGACTATGGACCATTTGAACCTCTCTCTGATTGCTTCTAGAAAGTGTAGTAGGTCACACAAAAGGGAAAGTCTCCTAAAATATCAAGGCTGTGACATGATGAATTATGTTCCAGCTCACCCCAATACCCTCACATCCAATCAGGACTGTGATCTGAGTAAGAGTGTTATATCCCAGCTTAATAGCCTTACAACTGATTGGCTGACTACAGCAGATCACCTCAAGGGGGATGACTACATCATAATGTAACTGTCGATGAGAATCATGGTCCAAGCAAGTCTCACATAATTTGGGTGACACAATTTAATCTGTGACACTACGGTATTTTCAATCACCTCATATGCAAGTGAAAACTGGACAATTAATAAGGAAGACTGAAGGAGGATTTATTTATTTGAATTGTGGTGTTAGAAAAGAATATTGAACATGCCATGGACTTTCAGAAGAATGAACAAGTTCTGCTTGGAAGAAGTATAGCCAGAATTCTCCTTAGAAGGGTAAATGGTGACATTTCATCTTCTGTACTTTGGGCATTTAATCAGGAGGCCCAATTCTTGGAGAAGGACATCATACTTGGTCAGTGAAAAAGAGGAAGATCCTGAACAAAGCAGACTGACAAAGTGGTTGTAACAGAGGGTTCAAACATGGCAACGCTTATGAGGGTGGAACAGAATTGGGCAGTGTTTCCTTCTGTTGCACATAGGCTAACTATGAATCAGAACCAACATAACAGCCATGAACAAGAACAACCATGTCATATAGGTGAGTTTGTTATTTTGAATACGTTGCATGGTGGAAAGTTTAAACATTCAGCTATTAACTGAAAGATTAGTAGTTTGAGTCTATCCAGAGGTATCTTGAAGAAAGGTCTAATGATTGATTTCTAAAAAATCAGTCATTGGAGATCCTATGGAGGGCATTTATATTTTGATACACATGTGGTCTCCATGAGTTGGAATCCTGGTGTACTATAGTCCTGGAGTGCTGTAGTATAAGCAGTGGACCCACAGGTTGGTTTGAACCACAAGGTCAGCAGTTCAAACTCACCAGGCACTCCTCAGATTCCCTATGCAGGGTCTCTATGAGTTGGAAACGACCCAAAGGCAATTAACAACAGCAACAGAAACAGTACTATCTGCAGTTTAAAAATGAGGATCTTGAACACAGAGGATTAAGTAATCAGTCTCAGAAACTGGCAAATAAGTATTAAAGTTATTAGATTTATACTCTGTGGTGTCATCTGAAACCTTTACTAGTCTAGCATATCCAATATGGCTTACTTGAAGGATTACCAATTAGTGCTGGCACTTGATAAGGAGTACAGCTGAGACTGTCAACCAGCAAGTCTTGGTTGTCCTCCATATGGCTGCTTTATAGGACTTCAGATTCTAAAAGCCTGGGAGCTGGATTCCAAGGGGAAGTGTTTCACAGAAACACAGAAGCTTCAGTTCTTTTCAAGCTCAGTCTCTGAAGCTCTGCAGAGCACAACTTCTGCCATATGCTATTGGTCAAAGCAGTTACAGGGCCAGCCTAGATTCAAAGAGAGGTGATATGGAAAGGATGGAAAATATTTTGTGAACATCTTTATTGTTGTTGTTGTTGTTAAGTGTTGTTGAGTCACTTCCAATTCATAGCTATCCTATAGGGTTTCTGAGGAGCAGCTTGTGGATTTTAACCTCCTACCTAGTGGTGCTGAACCGACTCGACGGCACTTAACAACAACAACAACCTAGTGGTGCTAACGCGTCAGACTGCAAAGTCATTTGAACTACAAGGTCAGTGGTTCAAGCTCACCCGCTGCTCCTTGGAAACCCTATACAGGGTCACTGTGGGTTGGAATCGACTCGACAGCACTTGACTACAACAACCTAGTTATTAACAATTTGTGCTAATCCTTTAGCATCACCAAAGAACATCATTAACCCATTACAACTGTTAACTAATTCAAAAAAGAAAAGAAATCCAAGACAGTTGTTGCCTTAATTACCCAGGATAGTTTTGAACCTTGAATTTGACCTCGTATTTGGTATCACTTTATTTTGTCTTCACTGATAAAATAAGTCAGTGATAAGAGGATACTATTACATGACTCCACTTATATGAAATACCTAGTATAGGCAAGTATACCAAAGTCTACCAGTGATTACCAGGGATAGGTGGGACAAAAGGGGTAAGGGGACTCATTGCTTATGGGACAGTGAGCTTTTCTTAAGAGTGATGAAAATTCTTGGGAACAAACAGTGGTGATAATTGGGCAACCTGATGAACAGGATTGATATCATTGAACTGCACCTGGGAAGAATGCTGAAATGGCAAATGTTGAAATGTTTTGTTACATATACATTTGCCACAATAAAAAAGGGAAACATAGAGACTTAATTGATCATAAAAGTGTCTTATTGTCTAACATGAATTTTAGAATAGCCACAAATTCACAATTACCTGCTTAAATAGCATTAGGTATGGATTGACAATCAGTCTTGTATTCCCTTCATGGGAACTAGAGTTCATTGGGGGCCTTGTGATGTTTGAAGTAGAACTACTAAGCACCAGAATTGATATTCTGAAAACATAGTCAGAATTGAGTCATCCAGATAGTGCTGTTCCTAACTAACTAAAGAACTATTGTAGAAAGTGGTACAATGATTACAATGATATTGTTTCACTTAAAATAAAAAATAATTTCAAAGACTCTTACTTTAGAATTGCTTTCAGAGTCTGTCACACTCAGTTGGAAAATCCTGGCAAGTTCTCTTTGATTGTGACTAATTATTTAAGTGTTCTTATGAGTCCAACAGAAATAAGTCTGGTAAATATGTTGAGGGATCAAGCTAGGAATATTGGATTTGGTGCTAAACAACATTTAATGATAAACTAATAGGACTGATGTTATTGCTGCTTTTAAGTTGGTTTCTGAAAGCTGTTAGAAAAACAAAACAAAACCATGTTTGAGTTGTTGTTAAATGTCGTCAAGTTGGTTCTGACTCATTGTGACTCAATGTTTCTGAGGAGCAACTAATGGGTTTGAATTGCTGAGCTTCCTTGCAGTTACCAGTCCAGGGCTTATTCTACAGCGCCACACCAGGACTCCATTTTGAGTGATTAGCATTCTATTCAATGAAATCCCAGTGTGGCTCTATGTAAGCATTTGCCCTAAAGGTTGGTTTGAACCTCAAGGTTGGTGCGTCAACCTCACCAGCAGCTCTTTGGAAACCCTATGTGGGATTGTTATGAGTCAGAATAGACTTTACAGCACTTAACAACAACAACAGCAATATTCTATTAAATCCATGTATCTCTCAATTCATCTGCTGTGAGACACAGTATTTACTAGACAGTGCATATTTGTTTGTGTAAATGTTGGTACATTTATTCAAAAAACTGGTTTATAGCTTTATTGTTTTCTTGAATAACTTATAGTCGTGTATGTTTTTCTCAAGTCTAATATTAGTATGGACTCCTGGTGTGGTGATGTAAGATCAGCACTGGACTTAAAACCACAAGGTTGGCAATTCAAGTCCACTAGCTGTCCTCAATATTCGGGGTCACTATAAGTCAGAACTGACTTGACAACACTTAACAACAACATTAACATGTTTTTGTTAAGTGCCGTCAAATTGGTTCCAACAAGTAGCAACCCTATATTGGGGTTCCAAGGATTGGCTGGTGAACTTGAATTGCTGACCTTGCGGTTCAAACCAACTTTTCAGTCCAACACATTAACCCACAGCACCACACCATGACTCCTATATTAGTATAACATGTATGTAATTTTAATATTTTATACACGTGCAATTCTTTTCATTTTAGAAGCGTTTTACAATAAGATCATGGAAGTCCCTGGGTGATGCAAACAGTTAATACACTTGGCTGCTAATCCAAAGGTCTGAATCCACCCAGAGGCACCTTAGAAGAAAGGGCTGGCAATCTGTTTCTAAAAAAATAAGCCTTTGAAAACCCTACAGAATGCGGTTCTACTTTGACTGACATGGAGTTGCCGTGAGTTGCAGTCAATTTGACGACAATTGGCAAGTAATGAGCGTTTCATGACTATATTAGCTCAGAAATGAGGAAATCAGGATAAAGAGAATCTAGGGGGCCTTTTAAAGGGACCAGTAGGTGGTATATACCTGAGCTGTAACAAAATCGGGTGGTTTCTTTCCAAATTCTGATCCTAATCCTTTCCACAATGAGATAGATTGTATCACATGATGTCAGAAATAGGGAAAGGTCTATAGTCTGGCAAAGTAAAATAATATTTCAATAATAAAGTAAAATTTTTAAAAATAGTTGCAAGGCTGATTAAATCACATTTTTTTCTATAGTAATCTCTATTTCCATTACACTTGGTTAAGTAGATTTTCCCCTTGTTTCAAAGTTTGCCGTATACTAATCAGAGTGCTTTGTTATTGTTGTGGTTAAAGTGCCGTCTAGTCAGTTCCAACTCATAGCGACCCTTTATTTCCTAGGAGCAGCTGGTGAGCTTGAACCTCCAACCTTGAGGTCCAAACCCACCTTGCAGTTCAGTGCATTAACCCACTCGGTCTTTGGATAATTCATAAAGCACAGGAAAACTTCTTTCTGGTATTCTATGCTGTCAGTCAAGATCCATTTGAAATCAGTAATGAGACTACTTTTGTGGCACTTTAATCAATTATTTCATTATTCTAAATGCCACTTACAAGATCAGTAGTACTTGCACCCTATACTAGTTTGTGAATTGTTCAATGAAGGTCTATGGGAAAAAGGATCCTGGGGCTGACGCCACAGAAACAGCAGGTCTGTTTCTCAGGAGAAGAAATTGCCTTTCATCATGAAAGACTATGCCATTGTGTTTTACAATCACTGAGCTTGTCCTAAGTACTTTAGCAACTACCTGCTAACATCCCTGCATGTTTCTCAGCAGAGTAAATGTAGCGTTCATTGAAAAAAGTCATAGTCTGGAAGTTGTCCCCGTATCATAGACAAATCTTTTCTCTTTGCATTGTCTGCACTTTGTTTTTTCAATTAAAAGATGAGAGGTTTCTCTGCTTTTAAACCCTTCTTCAATTGCTTAGCAATTATACAATCTAAGGATTGATTTCTTAGAGTTCTGCTAGTTTTGCTTCTGTCATAAATTAACAATTTCTCTCTTCAAGCCCTTCCTCCTCAATATCAACATTTTTTTTTTGTTTTAAATTTCAGTCCTGCAAATTTTTATTGTGTTAGATATACCAAAGGAGAACAGGTGGAGTAGGTGGTCTTTTCATTTTTTTTTTTTTTTTACCCTCCATAAAGATGTTCTGCTGATAGGTAAGTTTTGTAGAATTACTGGTCATTCTTTTTATTTTTAAACAAAGAGTAAATTTTTCATGTTATTGTAAATTCTGGGTTTTCTACATTGAAATAATTGTGGGGAGAGCTTATCTCAGGCTGCCTGATAACATAGACATATTTAGGCTTCTTCTCTTCCACTTGTGGGAAAACACTTGGTGGTGCAGTGGTTAAACACTTTTTAACTCAAAGATTGGTGTTTGACCCTCCCAAATGCATCATGGGAGAATGATGTGGCAATCTGTTTCTGTAAAGATTTCCAGCTTTAGAAACCCCATGGGGTAGTTCTACTGTGCTCTCTAGGATCACTATGAGACAGAATTGACTCAGTGGCAATGGCTAAGCCCCCTTAAAGAGCAATGCACTAAAGACTTTCTTTGGAACAAACTCCTAAATCAAGGCCTGGAGGAGCCAGAATTTCTCGTTAGATTTTTGACATCATTCTCTGTGGATTATAGAATATGTATAATCTACTTCTTTGCAATAGTATGTGTGCATGGGTATGTATGGGATTCATAGATAAGGAATAAGGGAGGAAGATCATCAAAATGCAGCAATTTCTTTTTAGCCTTTGTTGTAAAAATTGAATTAGTAGGATTAGAGCATTTAACTGTATTGAGTAAGAGGAGGTAGGAGATGAAGAAAAGGATAAGGCAGGCCCTAGAAATAAGGTCCTGCCCCTGTCATACCTTCAATGATAATTGGGCTAAGTTAGCAGTCCCTTTTCAAATATGAATTCATGGGTCTCTGAAATTCTAAATTGCCTTCCACCTGAGCTTCTGGTAAAAGTTCTTAACATTTAGGGATTCATAATTCTCCTTCTTCACTATTTTTATTTTTAATTATTGAAAAGCAGATAACTTATTAAATGGAGCTGATTTTCTAATTAGTTATATGTCTGAAGAGAGAAACTACCATTATCTGTTAATTTGTCATACTGTGGTGGCTTGTGTGCTGTTGGGATGTGGAAACTGTGTCCCCAGTATTTTAAATATGAGCAGGTTACCCATGGTGGATAGGTTTCAGCAGAGCTTCCAGATTAAGACAGACTAGGAAGAAGGAGAGGCAGACAACTTTTGAAGGGTTAGCCAATGAAAGACCTTATGAATATCAGTGAATTAGTGTCTAACACGTTGCCAAAAAATGAGCCCCTCAGGTTGGAAGACACTTAAGACTGGGAAGTGCTGCCTCCTCAT
>NW_006408664.1:4988478-4989462 GCF_000296735.1 Chrysochloris asiatica | reverse complement strand
GTGGCAACTACTATGAGGTTGGCCCAGGACCGGGCAGTGTTTTGTTCTCTTGCCCATAGTGTCGCTATGATTTGGCACTGATTCGTTGGCACCTAACAACAACAACACCAATGGGTCAAAACCTATTTGACAGCACTTAACAACAAAAACAACAATGGGAAAAACGGAGTTCTGATGTGGCACTGTAGGACTGCAAGATTGATTTGAACAAAAAGGCAGGTCATTCTAGTCTACCAGCTGCTCCTTAGAAACCCTACATAGGATCACTATGAATAGGAACCGACTTTATGGCACTTAACAACTTAACAGCAACAACATGGGCAAAATACTGAATGATGCAGAAAGCATCAAAAGAAGATGGAAGGAATACACAAAGTCATCATGCCATTAAGAATACCTGAAGGCATTGGCAAAGAACAAGACTCTAGGAATTGATGAAATACAAATTGAAATCTTTCACCAAAGTGATAAAGCACTAGAGGTATTCACTCATCTATGCCAAGAAATTTGGAAAACAACTACCTGACCAACTGTTTGGAAGAGATCCATATTTGTGCCCATTCCAAAGAACGGTGATACAGTAGAAAGCAGAAATAATTGAACAATATCATTAATATTACATGCAAATGAAATTTTGCTCAACCTAATTAAAAAATGGCTGCAACAGTACATTAACAGGGAACTTCCAGAGGTTTAAGCTGGATTTAGATGAGGACATGCTACAAGACATTACTGATGTCAGCTGGATATTGACAAAAGCAGAGAATACCAGAAAGAGGTTTTCCTGTGCTTTATTAGTTATCCAAAGACATTCAACTGTGTGGATTATGACAAACTATAAATAAGCTATTGTGAAGAATAGGTATTCCAGAACACTTAATTGTGCTCACGAGGAACCTGTGAATAGACCAAGAGACCGTTTGAACAGAACAAGAGAAAACCAAATGGTTTAAAATTAGGAAAGGTGTACACCAGTGTTGTATT
>NW_006408664.1:4981502-4988378 GCF_000296735.1 Chrysochloris asiatica | reverse complement strand
TCTTCCTCTTTTTCTCTGACCCTCCATCTTATCCAGCATGACATCTTTCTCCAGCGACTGTTTCCTCCGGACAATATGTCCATTACTCTTCAATTAGTCATTCCTGTCATAATAAACCATGTGATTGTCAGATTTAAAATGGTCAATACCAGTCCATGTCAGTTCATTAAAATGCCTAGTATATCCATGTTTTTGCATACCACTTCATTTTTGACAACTTACAATTTTCCAAGAATCATACTTCGTATATTCCACGTTTCAGTTATTAAAGGATGTTTACAGCTGCTTCTCTTCATTTTGAATTGTGCCTCATCAGCAAATGAATGTCCCAAAGGTTTTATTTCATTCCTGTCATCACAATCTACTTTGAGGAGGCAGCTCTTTCCCCATCGTATTTTGAGTGCTTTCCAACCTGAGTGAGTGTCTCATCTTCCGGTGCTATATCTGACAGTAGTGCTCTTCATCATGTTTCAATATTCAATATTCTGAGTCTAACAGTATTCCATTGTTATTCATAAGGTTTTCAGTGACTAAATAGTCAGAAGTAGTCTGTCTCTCCTTCTTTCTTGTCTGTCTGTGTCCATAAGCTCAGCTGAAAACTGTCTACCATGGACGAACCTGCTAATATTTTAAATACCAGTGGCAAAGCTTCCAGAATCACAACACACAAGCCACCACAGTACCACCAACTGATAGACAAGCTGTGGTTCACAGAGCTCCTATATAGAGTGTCCAAGGAGCCACTGGTGGGTTTAAACCACTGACCTTCTGGTTAGCTGTCCTACAGCACCACATATAGGCTATACATTACAGTAACATATCAGAAAATATCAAAAATACTCTGTTCACAGAAATGCTACTGCTGTTGTCAAGTGCCATGGAGTCAGTTCCAACTCATAGTGACCCTGTATAAAGTTTCCAAGGAGCTGCTGGTAGGTTTAAACTGACAGCCTTGCAGTTAGCAGTCCAGTGCTTATACTACTGTACCAAACCAGGACTCTCCTTAACAGGATGACACTCTTTAACAAGAGTTTTATTCTATATTGCATTCTTACTTATTTTTCTCCTTACTGGAGTGTAGTGGGATCTTTAAGCATAATGCCTTGCAAGATTGGCCTGGTAGCTGGTATCTATGGACACCTACACAACAAATCCTTGTTTTAGGGCTATATTTCTATGTTCAGGGTAATATGTGAATTAGACTGTATGGGTCTGTGGAGGCTGGAAGGAATGAATGAGAACTACATGCATGCCAGAACCTCTCTGGTAATGTTGCATATTAGACAACTTTGAGACTGATGGAGTACATTTAGCTCAGATGAGCTTATCTTTCACATATGAACTAACTAAATTAAATGTAGAATTGATCCAGTTTTAGGTAATAGAGGTTTTATTTGACCTTGACCTTGAAGAGAGGTTGGTTGGTTGGTTGGTTATGTGCTGTGGAGTTGTTTCGGACTCATAGTGACCCTGTACAGAGTTTCCGAGGCTGTAAATCTTTAAGGGAGCAGGAAGCCTCATCTTTTTCCCGCGGGACAGCTGGTAGTTTTGAACTGCTGACCTTAAGCATGATTCGTAACCACTATGCTACCAGAGCTCCTTGAAGAGAGGTTGTTGAGCTTAAATAAGATCTGATTTAGCGCTCTCTTTCTCAGTTGTTAGCAGATCATTGACTGCCTTATTTATCCTTTTGATAATTGAACCTTGTATGAGTTACTCAAGGCTGTATGTCTGAATCTTGCAGTATACCAATCCTGCTCCTGAGAGTTGTCTATGTATTTGTTATCCACACATCTGATTTTATTCTAAGAAAAGCAATATACTCTAAGAAAGGCTGTCTTGTAGGTACTCTAAGAGCATGAGGATCTACCATTCATTCTGAGTTAGGAACATAACTCCTCAGACAGCAAATAAGTCTCATGACCCTCAACCCTAATAATTGAAGTCAATATGAAGCAGTATATCTAAAAAGAGAGTTGAGTTATGAACATAAAAATGGAGTGAATCAAAGGGGAGGGAATTTAGATGCCTATGAGAGACTGACTCAGATTAAATTAAATGTATCATAATAGAAATAGTAAACAAATGTTTTGCTTCATCCTCTGGTTCCTATTTGCACTAATGTTAAATTATATCTTTCTGGAGTCCTGGTCTGGCACTGTAGGAAAAACACTGGACTGCTATTTGCAAGGTGAGAGGTTCAAACCCACTAGTCACTTCCTGGAAGCCCTATACAGGGTCGCTGTGAGTAAAAGTCAACTTAAAACATATATCATCTTTCTAGTAAGTTACTGAACCAGCATTCTCTTTAAATATTGGTGGTAATATTAAATTAGAAAACATTGATCAATTATGTGTACTAGGTTATCTTTTGCAAAAGATGTATCACTTTAGGCAAATCTGCTCGTAGAACCTCTTAAACAACAAAGATGTCACTATAGGATTAAGGGGCACCTGACCCAAGCTATGGTATTTTCAATTGGAATACATGTGAAAGTTGGACAATGAATAAGGAAGACTTAGAAGAGTTGATGCATTTGAATTAAGGTGTTGGTGATGAATATTGAATGTACCATGGATTCCAGAAGTAGAAACAAAGCTGTCTTGGAAGAAATAGAGTGAGAATGCTCCTCAGAAGAAAGGATGGCAAGACTTGGTCTCTCATACTTTGGACATGTTATTAGGAGGGATCAGTCCTTGGAGAAGAACATCATGCTTGATTAAGTGGTGGTCAGAGAAAAAGATGAAAGTTCCCCAGTGAAATGGAGTGACACAGTGGCAGCAACAATGGGCTCAAATATAATAACAAGTGTGAGAATGGCACAGGACTGAATAGTGTTTCCTTCTGTTGTGCACAGGGTCATTATGAGTCAGAGCAGACTTGACAGCACCTAACAAGAAGGTTATCTTTTTGTCAACAAAATGAATGTTTCAAAATGTGGGCATTTCCAATGGTTTTGAAAAATCATCCATACATTTCTGAATTTAGATATTCATCCAAAGATGTGTCATAGCTTTAATATATAAATAAGTGATCTTTTTTAAACCACCATCTCTTCAGGTTCTTTATATACTTTTTCTCTGGCAGTTGCTTCACATTTCATATAATAAATAACTTGTCCAGGTCTCAGGGACTTACTCAATTCTTCGATTGCAGTGCAATACCCACTGATGATGCTTCTCAGTATGGTAAGATATCCAACCATGTTGTAGAAGCATATATTGCCACACTTTGGACTTATGCTCAATTAGAAGATTCCACAAGCCCAGAGTCAGTCTTTTACTGAGAATACAGAATGGCTTAATAATATAACTTTGAAGTGGTCTAAATATGGAACTCACAGACTTTCCTCCCACAGTATTTTAGAATTATTGCTGCATCACAAGGGATATTTGGGCAGATTTTTGAAGTGTTGAAACCTCTGGGAAGTTTGGATGATCTTCACAAAGCAGGCAGAGATTATTACTTTTGAGGCCTTTCCTTGAGGCAATTCAGAAGGTCAACAGACTGTCTATTTCTCTCTTTCATTTACACACATATACACACATATAAAAGGATGACTATTTTATATGGTGTTGGCATACAATTCTTCATTTATATATACTTTGAGGACATGAGAGATAAACTGTATAAGGGGGCTTTAAAAAACTCATGGAAAATGGAATTGAAAATAATTAAAATGTCCCACAAACTCTTTCAAGTCCCTTTGTATTTGTTAATTATCAATTTTCCATAAAGATGGATTATTGTTGTTAGGTGCCATTAAGTTGGTTCCAACTTATAGTGATCCTATTACATTAGAAAGTACACTATATACACTGCCAGGTTCTGTGTCATTTTCACAATCTTTCCTGTATTTGAGCCCATTGCTGCAGCTACTGAAACAATCTCTTGGAAGACTTTCCTTTTTTTCCTGACTGTCTACTTTACCAAGCTTGTTAGCCTTCTCTAGGAACTGATCTCTCCTGATAACATGTCCAAAATATGTGAGATAAAGTTTTGCCTTCATTTCTAAGAAGTATGTGGTTGTACTTCTTCTAAGACAGAGATGACTATCAAAGTAAGTTAATTTTCTGTTGCTACCGAGTTCAGTGTACATATGCTGTGGAGGGATTCTAGGAAATAAGCCTAAATCCCTTAAGGCTAATGGGAAATCGTTATGTGATTATGTGATGATATTAGAAATGTCAGAGAAGATAAATGAGAACAATTCTAGGAGAAAAATGGCATAAAAAGTGAGAGAAAAATAGAACATGCATTCCTGTTTTGGGGAAGTTCTACGAAGATTATAAGGAAAGGGGTGACTTGAAATCTCTTGAAAGATGAGTGACTGTCTTAGTTATCCAGTGCTGCTACAGCAGAATTACCCCAAGTGGATGACTTCAGCAAACAGAAATATTTTCTCTCACAATTTAGAAGTTTAGAAGTCCAAATTCAGAATGTCTCACCTCCTTTCAGCACTGGTAGATGTCGGATTCCTTGGAAATTTCCATGTGACTTGGCATCACTTTTTCCCTGGATCAAGGAGCTTCACAGTACAAGGACCCCAGGTCCAAAGGATGTACTCTATTCCTGGCTCTTCTTTATTGGTAGGTCCCTCTGATTTCTCTTCTTTATTGGTAGGTCCCTCTGATTTCTATTCATCTCTTCTTTAGCCTATTAAAAGATAAAAGGTGTTGCAGGCCACACCCTGGAAAACCTCCATACATAAGATCAGGGTTGTGATGAGATTAAGGATATTGTTGTTGTTGTTGTGAAGTGCAATCGAGTCCATTCCGGCCTAAAGTGACCCTGTATAGGGTTTCCAAGGAGCAGCTGGTGAGCTTGAACCACCAACCTTGCAGTTCAAATGGTTTACAGTCTGGTGCATTAACCCACAGCGCCACACCAGGACTCCAACCCTTAATCCTATTATTGGTTTATCACATCAGATCACATCATGGGGAATCATCACATAACTGCCACACCACCAGGGATCATGGCTCAGCCAAGTTGACACATTTTCTTGGGAGGATTCAATTCAATCCATGCTAGTGATATTTCACCAGATAAACTTGGAGAAATGGGGTTTTTAGAGACCATTCCAAGAACAGATTTGATGCATTAAACTTGGGGAAATGGGGAAGGATCAGTGTGAGATAAAGCCAGGAACAGAAGTAGTATGGTTCTAGAAATTTCATTTAAATTATTTGCATGATGTTAACTTAATCACCTTATTACAAACTGCAAAACTGAGATTAAATAGTATCATCAAATTTCCAAATGAAATGAACCAAGAATTAATCCTCCAGGTATTACACTTGTCATTGTTGTTAAGTGATGTCTAATTGATTCCAAGCCATAGCGACCCTGTATAGGGTTTCTGAGGAGCAGCTGGTGAGTTTGAACCATCAACCTTGTGATTCAAATGATTTTGAAATACAGCACATTAACCCATAGTGCCATACTGGGACTTCAGATATTACACTAGTTACTGACATTTTGCATCAAATTTCCACTTCAATTACACATGAGTGGGCTTCACAAAGATTTTGAGGAGGTATTGAAAATTTTCTGTAATGACGTTGATGTGCAAATAATGATTAGAAACAGTCTTCATGGATAGCTGTAGCAGTGTTTCATCTAGACCCATGTTGAAGGGGAATTGTGTAACAGTTAATTCCTTTGTGATGTGTTACACAACATTTTGGAAAAAACATACAATCAACTATGAGTATTTCATGGCGTGATAATGTCACTTAACAAATGCATGGTTTCAATTTTCTCTGCTGCTTGTCCAAAGCAAGGAGCCCTGGTGGCATAATTGTTAAGAGTGCGGCTACTAATTGAAGTGTTGGTGGTTCAAATTCACCAGTCACTCTTCAAGAGAAAGATGTGGCAATCTGTTCTTGTTCAGATTACAGCTTTAGCAACTCTAGGGGGCAGTTCTACTTGGTTCTACCAGGACATTATGAGTCACAATCAACTTGATGACAGTGGGTCTTGGTTTTGGTTCCCTAAAGCCACAGATCACTCAGAACTATGACAAGACCCATGTAGCTAACAATGGGATTAATTCAAAGGAAAGCTAAGCCTCAATGTTTTTTTGTTTCTTTGAAATCCTCCATCCTAAACTAAACCTTATGTAAATCAAGGCAGCTACTATAAAAATATACAGTTTTCTTAATTACTATCAATTAAAATCTATTTTAGACTTGAAAACATGAAAATAATGGTGATCATTCTACCTGACTCTGTATAGCAGAATTTGTTGTGATCCTAAAAATTTTGCAGTGAAATAATACCTAATTCAGATCTGCATAACTTTTTTTTTCATAAAGACTGTTTTTGATGCTTACTTTATATACAATATCCCTCAGTAAATTGTCAATAATTTATGTTCTATTGTGAATTGGTAAGAAGAATTACTCCAATCACAATTAGCTTGAAGTGAAGATACTCTGTGGATAAGAACTTTCCTAAGAATCACGGAGGGAATAAGTTAGAGACTTCAAAGAAAGATAGTCTGGCTGGACAATTATGGACATTAAAAGAGTATGAGGTAAATGCTAGAAAAGTCTTAGAGAGTGGGACCAAAAAAGAATATGGTGCTGAAGATGCAGGACATTGGATGTATGAAGTTATGGTATAAATAATGTGAGTCACAGCTAACTCAAATTTTTATTAAATGTAGGGTTTGTTAAATTATTGTTGAATTGTTATATGTAAAAACTTCATAATTGGTAAAGAAGTCATAAGTGTTACTTATTTTTAATATTTGAAAAGATGCCAGGACAGGTGAGTTATTAGAGTTTAAGTGCTATTATCTAGAGAAATGAGTCCTGGTGTGGTGCTGTGGGTTAATGTGCCAGACTGCAAAGCCATTTGAACTGCAA
>NW_006408664.1:4960278-4978259 GCF_000296735.1 Chrysochloris asiatica | reverse complement strand
AATAGTGAAAGTTTGTGTCTCATACTTGGACATGCTATTACAGGGACAGTGTCTGGAAAAGGACATCATGCTTGGTTAAGTGGGGGGTCATATAAAAAGAGGAAAACCCCATCATGATGGATTGGCACAGTACAGACAGCAATATTTGTAAGGATTACACAAGACTGGGCAATGTTTCTTTCTGTTGTGCATAGGGTCATTATGAGTTAGAACTGAATCAATGGCACCTAACAACAAAAAAATCTAGAGAAATCTCAGACTCTATCTTCTTTTCATCATTTCCTAGTCCAATACATAGTAGAAGGATCTCTGACAGCAACGTATATTCAATAATATACCTGTAGTGCCTTGTTCTCTAGGAATTCTGTGCCTATGAATCTCCAGAAAGTTGATAGATTTCAGCAGGAGAGAGAATCTTGCCACACTGTCTTGTGCATAGCTCTGTGCTGGGTTAGTTTTAGGAGGGTGACAATTTAAATTAAGCTTCTTAGTAATAGCACATTTTTCTAATCTGTGGAGCAAGGAGTCTATCTGACAGACAAAAGAGAAAAAGAGAGGGTGCTAAAAGTGGTTCATTTTTCTGGCAGATATTGTTTTAAATTGATTTAGTTATTACTGAGTCTCTCCTTGTTCCGTAGTAACTTCCACTCTGCGTTTCTCCCTCTCCTTCCAAGGATCTACTTTGTTATGTGAAATCTGCTAAGTTTCTTGGAGATAAAGAGGCAAGAATGCCCTTTTATTGCCACTCCTCCTCCTCATGTTGGCCTTTTTTTTACCAATACCAATAATTCAGAACTGCTAGAACTAAGTAAGGGTAGACACAGAAAGTTTTGTTTTATTGAGTTAATTATCCAAGGCCAGAATCCCTACTTAAAGTGTAGTTTAGGGGATGGTCAAAAACAAAATTTGCTGCCATCAAGTTGATTCTAAAGTATAGAATCCCTATAGGAATTGTAGAATTGTTCTATGGGACTTCCAAGGCTATGAGAGAGTCCTGGTGTGGCATTATATGATAAGGTCTGGATTGCTGACTTCAAGGTCAATGGGTCAAATCCACCAGCCACTCCTCAGAAACCCTATACAGGAGAGCTATGATTGATGGTTTAACAACAACAACAACAACAACAACAATCTTTACAGAAGTAGACTGCCACATCTTTATCCTACAGAATAGCTAATAAGTTTAGACTGTTGATTGTTCAGTTAGTAATTAAGCGCTTAACTTTGTGCCACCAGGGCTCCTTTTTCAAGGAAGGCAAAGGGTGGGAGAATAGACTTTGCAGGGGAAGAAATACAGATACAAGAAGGGGAATTTGAAAATTTTGCTGAGATTTTCCAATAATTTCTGCTGTGTCCCACTGACATTGCTAATGCTTTGGGTGTTAGATTAATAAGAATAGGAAGGAAGAGGGAAAATGTTGCAAGATGCTGCTCTGGCCTCAAAGAGGGTACTGAATAAGAGTAAAGGCAACCATAGAAGTTTAACCCTTTCTGATTAATTAAGCATCAATGCCATGGTGAAAAGAACAGCTGTGCTTTTTAGAGTTTTGCCAAGATCTGCCTGGACATTACAGAAAAGCAACTTTAAAGAATTGTTCAATTCTTAAGATGGGCAGATAGAAAACTTTTTTTAGCTTTCTAGTAGGTTGGTTTGAACCACAAGTCTGTGGTTTAAGCTCACCATCTGCTCCTTGGAAGCCCTATACAGGATCGCTATGGGTAGGAACCAACTCAACGGCACTTAACAACAACAAAGTAGGGATTACATTTTGATCCCAGAAGCAGATAAGCATGAGAAGTGTGCTTATCAAAATAGAAGCCAACTGTGGACAGACCTGAAATGACAACATTTGTAGTCAAATTGCTGGGTGTGGTAAATCAAGAGATCTTTGCATAGACAGATATTCTGTAAATACGATGTACTTTAAAATAAACACCAAACTGATCATTAATTAAAACATATATGCACAAAGTATATACTGTACTAAGGGAATGCAGCTGTAACAGGATATATTTTAAGGAGTATGCATTTCCTTTCTCATTTAGTGGTTGTTCTCCTTCTACAAGAAGCACCTGCCAATGCACATTATATATTGCTCTATGTCCTTTACTTTTGGCTAGCACATACAGCCAATAAGCAGATGATCCACATGAGTTCTGATGGCTAGTAAATAAATAAGGCAGCAGTTATGCGACCACAAAAAAAGATTCTCAAAGTTTACATTCAGGCTCTTGTGAAGACACCAGGGCGTCAAACCAGTTCATTTCAGTTTGACCTCCACCCTGCTGAAAATTTGCATTTCTATAAGGAGCTCTGATAGCGTAGTGGTTACTAGTTGGGTTGCGAACTGCAAGGTCTACAGTTCGAAACTACCAGCTGTTCCGCTGGAGAAAGATGAGGCTTTCTGCTACCATAAAGATTTACAGCCTCGGAAACCCTGTACAGGGTCGCTATGAGTTGGAATCAACTCCACAGCACATAACAACAACAACAACATCCTAGATATATTGAATCAGAATCTACATTTTAATCAGTATGCAGAAAAGTCATCTAGGTATCTATAAGAATCATTTTTTTAAAAAAATCTGAATACTCTCTGAAGAGGTAGGTCATCCCATAGAAGCTTCAGACATAAAAGCAAATTTCATTTCCTGCTGACCTTAAAACCTATGCTTGCCTAACTCCCTGCATATTTTTGTTGTTAATTGTCTTATCATGTTTCTTCAAATTGATGTATGGAATTTTTTTTATTTCTGGCTTTAAATCAGTCTTTTCTGGTTTAGTCATGACAAATGAAGTGAAACAAGAGCAGACCTAAGTTTGCAAAATATGGGTAAACTGGGATGATAACTGAATGGGAAAAATGATGGACTGACACCCTGTTAAAACTTAAACTCTCTTAGAAAACATGAGAAGTATGTGTGTTGCAGAGCAACCAAATCTCTTGACTGGAAGAATCAGAAATCTGTTGATTGATACCCTTCCCAAAGATGGTGGCCGATAGCACCAATTTGAATATGTGTTACTCTCCACTGTCCTGGCAATGATCCAGTCTCCTGTAGCAGTCTCCTAGAAGGGGTCGCTTTGGCTCTTCTGAGGCTTTCATTCCAGGGCTTCCACTTATAGTGTTTCCTGTTCTGGTTATTGTTATTCACCCACACGTTACAAATCCAGGGCTGTTCAAATTTCACTCCATCAGTCATGACTGAACCAGTTCAAACTGGGTTGAAGTGAAATTCTGCAAAGAAGATTTGTGTTTTCCTCTGCCTGATACTTAGGGGCCCACCAATTTATAATTTTTCAAACTAAGTACATGAATTAATTTTAATACTAAACCATGCAAGTACAGGCTCTGACTAGAAATTTTATGTGAGGGCTCTATATGTATGTATAAGTATGTGTCTCTGTGTGTGTGTGCATGATTTTCCTCACTGCATTTATAGCCAAGATCAAATCAAGTAAGACAATTCTCCTTCACAGAATTATTCTCCCTTCCCCCTCCCCCCCATTTCTCAGGAAGAGAATACAAGGGACTTCAAGAAGTTCACAGAAAATTTTCATTATCTTTAATTTTCCACAAACTTCTTGAAGCCCCCTTGCATATTCTTGTGTATTTCCTAGCTGTAGGCATTGAACTTTTATTTGTCTTCCTCCTTGCTAGGCTTTATGTTTTGCCTCCTCTTTTATGTGCTAATGGCACTTCATCGTCCAGGGCTTCAAAATAATCATGGACTTTGAATGTCTGAAGGACCTTTCCAGAGACCTGGCACATTATGAGCTCTCTAGATGGCTTGATGGAGCTGGATAGTTCCAAGAACACTACAGCCAGTAGGGTGACTAGAATAGTGGGGCTAAAGTTGGGGAGTTTATTTGTAACATGCTGTAAAATTTGAACATTCTTTAGTGAAGAATGGAGAATTATTTAAAGCTTTAAATGAAGAAGTTCTATGTTTATAATTGTGGTTAGAAAATCATTTCTGTTGTGTAAAGAATGGATTTAAGAAAAGAAAACAACACAAAAACTCCTGACAAGGAGAAGAGTTAGGAGATGAATGTCAAAATTATGCTGAGAGATTTAGGGACACCTGAACAAGGCCATGGAAATAGAAATGGTAAAAGAGCCTCAAATGTAAGTTTTCTAACAGTCCTACAAGAACTGGTGGCTAATTGACTATCAGACGTTGAAGAAAATAAGAGAGCTATGAGTTTCTTACTTTTGTGCAGAGACCACAGGGTTTGTGCGACAACACCAGGGTTTTCAATCCTACAAATTGGAATCACTTAGAAGGATTTTGAAACAAGAATAATAATACTGTTGGTCTGCTAACCAAAGGTACGTTGTTCAAACCCACCAGCTGCTCTAAAGGAGAGAGACAAGGCAACTATCTGTCTAATAAGATTTATAGTCTCTGAAACCCTAAGAAGTGCCACTCTGTCCTATAGAATTGACTCAGTAGAAGTGGTTTTGGTTCCAGGTTTTCCACTCCAAAAAGTATGGACTGAATTGGAATATTTGAGAGTGGGACCAATGCTTTGGCAGTTGTATAAGATTCCCAGGTTGTGCTATTTTTAGCTAGGGTTGAAAACCATTGAACTAGGCTAAACTTTTTCAAGGACTGGGTTCCTCTAATTCACCATTGAATCCACAAAACCTGAATTATAATTTGCGTTCAATATATATGTAATAGAATTAATATATGAATGAAGAAATGTAGGAAAGAGAAACAGGTTCTAGATAAGTCAAATTTGAGAGGCTGTGATGCATCTATGAAGCGGTGTGTAGTGGCGGTGTAGTTTTATTATCAGAGAGATGATACATACTTGGGGAACAGCAAGACATGGCTGGTAGTTTAAAACATGTGTATAGATATAAGCTGATGCTGACAGTAAGTGCACTCAGCTGCTAATCAGAAAGTTAGAGGCTGGAGTTCACCCAGAGACCCACTGGAAGAAAGGCTTACAAATTACAAAATATCGGTCACCAAAAACCCTAAGAAGCACAATTCTACTCTGATAAATATGGGGTGTCCATGAGTCACAACTAATTGATAGTAACTGGTTTATAGATATAAACATCACTCAGAAGATTGAGAAGCAAGAGGCAGATACAATCTAGGGGACTAAATGAATAATTCAGTGTTTGAGTTCATGGCCTGCTATCTAGAATTGAACTGAACTGCTCTAATTGCTTCCTTTTTTTTCTACCTTTTGAAGGACTGAGGCACCCACTGTCTATTAGCAGATAATTCTAGCTGCTGGATCCTTCCAGACTGGCTGTAAGACTTTTGATTTTTTTTGTATCTCAAAGTCCCAGTGGCTGTTAATTCCTATGATTGTGTCTAGTGCTATGGGTTTTTAAGTCTTTGGTATTAAGCTGCAGTTGATTATTTTGCTGTCATATTATATAACATGGTTATAATTGACAGAAAGATTTTTGAAGGCAATAAAACTAAATTTTTTAAATTTAAATATGCATGTTTACTTTTTTTGGCTATAATTCAATAATGCAAACATTATTTAGGTCAATTTAACTTTGCAGTCACTATTAAAACCAGTAAATATGTATATTCTATTATCTTACAGAATGAAAGGATAAAAACATCCCACTGATATATAACAATATGACCCTCATTAAGTGTATTTTTTCTATTTTTTCCCATCATTATTATCTCTCTATTTATAGTTTAAAATAATCACTGCTGTCTGGATGCAAACAATTTCCTGTTTGCTCCATTAAGAATACAAATAAATATCAGATGTTTTAAAATTTAAATTTTATAAATTTTAATCACTTATCCAGGGACCAGGCAGCAAATTCTTACTTTATTATAAATTATAAATAGATCTTATCAAAGAAGAACATTTTTTCTTAGACAATAATTCATCTTACTAATAAGATATCAAGACACACTATACAGTTTTGTTGTGTGCTATTGAACACTATGTGTTCTGACATATAGTGGCTCTGTAGGACAAAGTAGAACTGAACTATAGTGTTTCTTAGGCTGCAACATTTATAGAAGCATATCACCAGATCTTTTCTCTCTCAGAACAGCCAGTGTGATCATACTATGATCTTTTGGTTAGCAGCCAAGTGCTTAGCCACTGTGTCACCAGGTCTCCTTACAACATTCATAAGATACTGGCAAAACCTTTGTGATGAACATTGCATTTAAAAATAATACCTTACAGTTTTAATATTTGAAAATTTACCAAATAAATGTTTTGAATTTAAGAATATATTGAGCACTTGCTATGTTGAGCACTGTACTTGATACTGGTAATACTGAGGTAAACAGCCTACATCTTCAAACATACTATGCTGTATTAATCGGGGTTTGATCAGGGAAACAAAACCTATAGCATATGCATATATAATAAGAGATTTGACTTTATGCAACTGTAAAAACTTGTTAAGCAGTCTGTGGGAGACTCTTTTGTATTGTCAACTGCATCCTGGAGTTGGCAGGACAGGCATTTAGGAAGGGTTTGTTGTTACTGTTAGTTGTCACAGAAATATTTCCCACTCACGGTGACCTTATGAATAATAGAATGAAATGTTGTCTGGTCCTGAGCCATCATCATGAGTCCATTGTTGCTTGTTGCAATTTTGTTTTTAGGAAAGACAGATTGATGTGAACTTGGGGAAACAAGGAAAGGATGAGCTGAACTCCATAAGGATGAACTGGTATGCCTGTCAATGTCTTCCTGCCATCAAGACTCCAATTTTGATGGGAGGAAGGGGTGTCTTGAAGGTGAAGCTGATGCTCTTCATAATGGAGCTTAACAGTTACCTGGCAGGAGTCAGAGAAGTTGAGGAGGATCCTGAAGGAACTGTAGGAGCTGTGGACTGGCTGCTGCCCTATCCCATCCAGCTGTATGACCTACAGCTTGGCCTCCTCCTCTGTAATGAACTTCTAAGTATGAAAAAAGAAGCTTCTGCTTTATGTACAGCTTTCTAGATTTTACTCAATATATCTTATGGCCCAGACTAATCCAGACCTATGCAAGAAAGAGGAGCTTGGGAAATGTCATTCCACTGTCACTAAGGTGACAGGATAGAGATCCCCTACATACATATGCTTATCCATTCATTCTTCAATGGGAATGATGCCTACCCTGAGATGAAGTTAGAGAAAAATATTGTACTCATCTTACTGATGAGGAAGATCATGGATCATGGACGCTCTGCGAAATCAAGTGACTAGTGAAGCCAAAGATATTGAGTACGGGGTATGGTCAAGACCAGACCATTGGTCTTCTGATCTCAATTCTGTGTTCTCTTGACTCTCTACTAGACTTGATGATGCGCCTGCACAAGATTACACTGCTTCCATTTATGTAGAGTAGATACATTGTTTTTTCCAATCTTGTAAAACAACAAAACAATAGCTGCTTTCAACTTTAAAATCAACTTTAACTCATGATGGTCCCATGTTTGTCAAAGTATCACTATATTCCATAGGATTTTGTTAAAATGTAACTGAATTTACACTTGTTGGTGTTACTGAGAATATATACAAAGAATATAGGTCAATAAAACAATGTCTACTTGTACAATTCAGTGGTACTGATTACATTCTTTGAGTTGTCCAATCATTCTCACCCTCTTTTTCTGAGTTGTTTCTTCCTGATTAAGAGAATCACTGCTCTGTAAGTTTTCTATTTAATCTTGTGAGCTCCTATTGTCTATTTGATTCCATATAGATGGATCTTAGAAGAGCACAATGCTCATGGCAGACGTTCTTTACTAGTTAAGAGTTTTTTGGCTTAAGGATTAAAGATCATCCCAGCAATAATTTCAGAGGTTTGCTTAACCTTCAATTCTATAATTTCTGGATTCCATGACAACCTGAAATTTTATTCTACAGTTTCCTCCTTTTGATCAAGGAATCTTGGATCAAATGTTAAGTTATAATACTTGCCTACCATCTAGTTTTCCTGGTCTCAAGGCAAAGGGAAAAGTTGATCATGGAGGCAATTTGTCACACATTCTAGTTACTACTATTTCTGATTCTCCTTCTTCCTCTATTGCTCCAAGTGCACAAAGACCAATTATTGCAACTCAGATAACTGCTTACAAATTACTAAGATCCCAGACACTACACAGCAAACTAGTAGGTAAAACAGAAGCACTAACTGTATTAGGCCAGTCAACTGGGTGTCTCATGAAATGTGACCCTAAGCCTCCAAATACAGGAACCAAATCCCATGAGGTTTTGAACGTATATAGCAGCTTCAGTACCTAATATTATGGTTATTATTTTTCACTGTTGTGAATATATTTACCATACAACTTTTGTCAATCCATCGCTTTACAGGTGTATAACAATTGTGTTAACAACAAGTACATGAATCCACTGTTCAACTCAGTCCTTCATGGATGTGATTTTTTCCATAGGCTTTTGAACAGCTGATTTTCCAGAAGTAGATCCTAAGCCTCTCTTCTGATACTTCATATTGTAGACTCAAGCTTCGAACCTTTCAGTTAACAATCAAGTGCATTAACTGTTTGCACCATTCAGGGACTTCCCAATCTTACATACAGGAAATTGAAATTCATATTTATTTCATAATGAGTCCTCCAGGCAAGTGTAGGAGGCTTACGTTATGAGACTATACTCTGTAACGAGAACAACTCTAACAAAATTCTAAAATACCAAAACACACCCTTTGCTGTCAAGTGAATTCTGACTCATAGCAAACCAATAGAATAAGGTAGAATTGCTTCATAGGATTTCCAAGGCTGTAAAACTTACAAAAGAAGACTGCCACATCTTTCTGCTACAAAGCTGAACTCTTAACTGCTGTATCACTAGGATTCCTCAACTCTAGTCAATTTAAAATTTCAGAGAATCAGTTTTGTTTTCTTTGATTCTCTCTCTTTCTTCTCTTAGCTTTCCTTCTTTGATAATTGGAAGAAAACCTCTTTCAGGAATAATTTGAATTACCTGAGTAGACGTTGCCTCATTCCATTGCAACTAGACAATGTGTTGTTACTTCAAAAGCTCAAAGTCTCAAATTTGTCTGAAGATTATATTGTGCATAGAAGAAATGAAGGGTGAGAGTGTTGGGTGTATTCAACAACTTAATCTTTAGTAATTGAAAACTAAAGGCATACAGATCATCTAATAAGAATTCACTTTCACTGACGAAAAATGATAGTATTTGGAGCATATATTCCTATAAACACAAATCATATTTATTATTTAGCTTCTCTATACCTCTGTTTCTTTCATACAAAATGGAACTAATTTGCCCCACTAGTCTCTACACAGACATAACCAGAAATTAATGAAATTAGTAATGTAGTAGTGTGAATAAAACACCAAGTCATAGCTCTGAAAGTACAATTTTATGTTTAATCTGGGCTTCAACCAAGATTTCTGAATCTAATGAAGCTAGTATGCCCTCAAAGTGTGGAAAACCAACTGCACTTTCATTCTAAGCAATCTCACATACAGCAACCACTTCAAATCACTCTTCTTTCCAGGTTTATAACAAGAACTAATGGAAAAAAAACAAGTTAAATGATACGCTTTTCTACATTTAAAAAAATTAACATTTCATATATCTAATTAATTCTACTTGAACTCTGATTTATGTAAAATTTCTAGCTGTGCCCAGATAATAGGGTATTTTATAAATATTAATTTCCTCTTCATTAAATCACAACATATTTCTGTGCAATAAAGCTCTACTATAAAATCGTTAGTTATCCCAAGTGAAATCACCGAGTTTAATTTTTGTTTGGAAGTATCATATTGTCAAAACTAAACTTTCTCTTATTTCATCATTGAAGTTATTAGCCATCAATTTATTTATTTATTTACTTATTATTATTGTTATTTATAGGAGATGGATTTCAGGAACTTATTCATTTAGTGCTTAACAAGAGAAATAAAAAAACAGAAGTATCTTATCTACCTTTTCTGAGCTGTATTTTCAAAGCATTGGATTCTTCTATTCTAATGCTACTAAAGATTTGATTGAGGATTTTGTTCCAGGTCCAACTTTTCAGGGATAAAATATCCCTCCTTACTGTTCTCCAGTATTTGGCAGGTATGCCTGACTCTCAGCTGTTAACTGAAAGGTCAGTGGTTTGACCCCACCAGCTGCTCTGCAGCAGAAAGATGTGGCAGTTTGCTTCCATAAGGATTTGCAGTCTTGGACACCCTACATGGAAGTTCTACTCTGTACTATGGAAGTGTTATGAGTAAGACTTGACTTGACATCAGTAGGTTTGATTTGGTTCTTTGGGAATATTGAGGGTAGAGACGTCTTATTAAAAGAACTAAAAATGTGCAAGCCAGACACTTCATTATCTATCTAAGGACACATTTTACTGTTTGGAGAAACAACCCAATCTTGCCATGCTTTTGCATTTCATCAGATTTTTTTTTTTCCCTAAGGAAAGACAAAAAGTGCTTCAGAATATCAGCAGTCTGCATGGAGGTGGAGTTGGGGTGGAAGCACTGATAATAAATGGAAAATCTAGTTCAAGATTGAGGAACAGATAATGGTAAATTAATGGTTACACTAATTATTATCTGGTGATCAATTTTTAGTGGAAAGACATTTGACATCATACAGTTCTATCATCTGGTAGTATAGTGGGTTATATGTTGGGCTGTTAACTGCAGGGTTAGCAGTTTGAATCCACCCGTCACTCCAAGGAAGAAAGATGAGACTTTCTGCTCCTGTGAAGATTTACAGCCTCAAAAACCCTATGCAGGGTTGCTATGAGTCAGAACTGAATTGATGGCACACAATAATAACCTCTTCACAAATACCTCTTTCCACAACTGGAAGAAGTGGAAGTGCAAAAGAAGAGCTGAGGAAACCAACAAAAGAGACCAAGGTTGTGGTAAAAGAAGGAAAGTATAGCAAGGAAAACGAAATATTTGTTTTCCAGATACCAGTGTATTCGTTCCAAGAGACAGAACTTGACTTTGAGAGAAATTCATGTTGAGGGATACTTCAATGGAAAGGTAACTGAAAAGACAAAAATAGCCTTCTAGTTTTGCTTCATAAACCTCCAGTTGCTATCTAATTGACTCAGATTCATGGAGTCATCAATGTGTGTCAGAAGAGAACTCCACTCCATAGAGTTTTCAATGGCTTATTTGTTGGCAATTGATCATCAGACCTTTCTTCCCATGTGCCTTTGAGTGAATTCTAACATCCATCCTTTTGATTAGCAGCCTAGCACACTATTTACATCACTCAAGGGTTTTTGTGTCATAATTGAACCAAAAAAGTTGGAAGGATTTTTGGACAGATATTTTTGAGCCAAAGAGAGTGAGTGTGTTAAACAAGGATCTCTTCGTTTACTTCCATCTCTTGGTTTCCTTGGTTTCCCAGATTGACTTTTACCTTCCAAACAAACACTGGATCTGCCTCTAACATTCTAAAATGAAATTCATTTTTCCCTTGTTCTACATCTTAATTGGTGCGTCACCATTTTGTGTTTTTTTTTTTTCATAGTCCCATGAGATCAAGACTTTATATCTCTTATTCTAAGTAATATCCTAAGTGTGAAGCAGAGGGACACGTTCGAAAAGTTCAGAAATATCTACTGAATGAGTTCCTAGTATCAGTAACCTCCTTTCCAGTCACTGACACAAAGCTGAGGTGTGGTCATTGATATGTGTTGTGGATTCACACCTTCCTAAGTATTTCTATTTCCTCCACAGTAACTGTGGTTATCATTACCTTACCTTTTCTATTTCACTGCTGGATTACTGAAATTTCCTTTTATCCATTCTTTCTGGTCTTTTCTATCTATATGATGTTTTTTCCCCTTGTTAATTTTTCTAACGTATTATTTTAATCGTAATGCTCACCTTCATAAAGAACAGCATCTCATCTCTTGTCTCTTGTAACAACTCTGATCACTTAATTAGGCTTCATTCATTTATAAAATGGGGCAAAGGATTGCACAGGATGATTTCTCTAAATAAACCCTGCATTAGAATTCCACATGGTTCTACTTTTTTATGGCTTTTCAGAAGGAGAATGATCAAGATTCCTGAAAATGTCTGGTTAATCATCTTAAGTGTGAGAACTGGGAATAGTAAGGTAACGCACTGATTCACTTTCCTTTTAAAAAGAAAGCATGGACCATTGGAGGAGAAGAGAAGAGATAAGCAAGTGTCTGTGTCTTTGACCTGATGACCTCTCTGGACAAACATGAGAAGCTCCTCAGGACAGATGGTAGCACTAAAGAGGCATCGATGTCTGAACAAGCATTCAAGGAAAACCGGTCTGCATTAGCCTATGGCTGGGAAAGCAAACAAGAGTGCAGTTGACCACCATTTAATTAACAAGGTGCACAATCTGAATTTTGCATTTAAATTTTGAGTATTTATAGTTTATAATTTATAATTAGGGAATAAGAGGTATTCACGCATCTCTATGGTATTGACTAAACAACATTTTTATAAATAATGAAAAGCACACACGAAGATATGAAATAAAGTGGCTACAATTTTCTATAATTTATAACTAGAGAAAATCTAATAAAGCTGTCTTAATAAGCTGACACATTGCTTGCAGTGATGAAGAATAGAGGAATTTGGGATCAAAAAGATCTTTCTGTGACTGATCCTGAAATATTACCCACTCATGTGTGGGAAGTAGAAATAACCATTCTTTAAGTTTCAATATTACAACAATTGTCAAATATTTAGTTCATTTTATGCCACATGGGAAAATTGAAAGGCCAGGGGCCAAACATTACTGACCACTATCAACCATCAACACTCATGGAAGCAGTAGTCAAGAGATCAGACAATGTATTGCATTGGGCAAATCTGCTGCACAAGACCTTTTTAAAGTGTTGAAGAGCAAAGTTGTCAGCTTGAGGACTTAGGTGTGCCTTACCCAAGCCATGGTATTTTCAATAACCTCATATGTATGCGACAGCTGGACAGTGAATAAGGAAGACCATAGAAGAATTGATGCCCTTGAGTTATGGTGTTGGAGGAGAATATTGAAACTGCCATGGGCTGCCAAAAGAACCAACAGATGTGTGTTGGAAGAAATGCAGCCAAGATGGCCAAAACTTCGTCTCTCATACTTCGGACATATTGCCAGGAGGGACCAGTCACTGGAGAAGGATATCATGTTTCATAAGGTGGAGGGTCAGAGAAAAAGAGAAAGACCCCCAGCAAGATGGATTTGCAAAGTGGCAGCATCAATAGGCTCAAGTGTGCCAACAATTGTGAGGTTGACCCAGGATCGGGCAGTATTTCTTTCTGTTGTGCATAGGGGGGGCTATGAGTCAGTACCGACTGGATGGCACCTAACAACAACAACAACCCAGTAGCATTCTACTTACTTAAACTTCTTTCTTTAAAACTCCAAAATAAATTTTCTGATGTGAGAACCATGGGCCAGGGAGTCAGAGAAAACCTTGTAGACCTACTGTGACTACAAGCATTGACTTTTTTTTTTTTTAATGTTTTATTGTGAATTATGTGACAGTTTACATGGGAGAACATTAGCTTTACATTCATCCTATTGTATACTGTTTCATTGCTATGGTTACAATCCCCTCCACCAAGCATTGACTTTTAAGCAGCATGATGACCTTGAACAAGCCACTTAGTGCTCAAAGTCTGTAGTCTCTAATTTGCCAAATGTAAATATTAATTCAGAAAACTACATATCTTTAGGATTAAATGATATAATGCAAAGGAGTGTTCTTTGGAAGGTTAAAAAGTAATTCACTCTCTAAGGTGCTATCCAATCTCATAATGTTCTCCAATTTCATGTATTTTTCCTTGGGAGAGGTTGTATTTTCTCATCTTGTCTTCCCAGACACTCCTTAATTTCTAGATGCTATGTGTGCTACTCTAAGATAAGTACTAGACATCTAACCAAAATGTTGGTGGTTCAAACCTGCCACCCATTCCTTGGAAACACTATACAGGGTCGTTATGAGTTGGAACCAACTTAATGACACTCCACAAAAACCACAACACTGGGCAGTGAGTAGAAATTCTAAAAGATGTTGCCACTGAGAAATCTTATTTTGTGTGCTCATGGTGGATTGAAATGCTTTTAAGGTATATTCCTTGGACTTTCTGATAGCTTAGAACAGAGATTTAAGTCCAGATACATAGCCAGTCCTCTTTACTTTCAGCAAGCAAGGTTGTATCATCTGCATATTACAGGTTGTTAATGAGTCTTCCTCCAATCCTGATGCCACGTTTTTCTTCATATAGCCCAGCTTCTTGGATTATTTGCTCAGCATACAGGTTGAATAAGTTTGGTGAAAGAATACAATCCTGTCGCACACCTTTCTTAATTTTAAATCATTCAATGTTCCCATGTTCTGTTAGAACAACTGCCTCTTGGTCCAGGTACAGATTCCTCATGAACACAGTAAAGTGTTCCAGAATACTCATACTTCAGAATGTTGTCTATAGCTTGTCATGGTCCACACAATCGAAAGCCCTTTGTGTAGCCAATAAAGCACAGGTAAACATCTTTCTGGTATTCTCTGCTTTCAGCCAAGATCCATTGGACATCAGCAATGATATTCCTTATTCCACGTCCTGTTTTGAATCCAGCTTGAACTTCTGGAAGTTCTCTGTCAATGTATGCTTGCAGCCATTTCTGTATTACCTTTAGTAAGACTTAAACTATTTACTGACTAAGATCAAAGACCACAGCCTTTGGTATGGATTGCCTATCAGTGTAAAGGAAACAAAAATCCTCACCACTCAACCAATGAACAACATTCTTATCATGGAAGAAGGATTGAAGTTGTCAAGGAGTTCTTTTTTCTTGGATCAGCTATCAATGCTTATGGAAGCAGCAGTCAAGAAGTCAAATGATGTATTGCATTAGGGAAATCTGCTGCATAAGACCTTTTTAAAGTGTAGAAGAGCAAAGATGTCAGCTTGAGGACTAAGGTGCGCCTGACCCAAGCCATGGTATTTTCAATAACCTCATATGCATGCGAAAGCTCGACAGTGAAGAATTGATGCTTTTGAGCTGTGGTGTTGGAGGAGAATATTGAAAGTGCCATAGGCTGCCAAAAGAACCAACAGAAGAATTGCAGTCAGAGTGCTCCTTGGAGGGCAGGATGGCCAAACTTCATCTCTCATACTTCAGACATATTGTCAGGAGAGACCAGTCACTGGAGAAGGATATCATATTTGGTAAGGTGGAGGGTCAGAGAAAAAGAGGAAGACCCCCAGTGAGATGGATTTGCAAAGTGGCAGCATCAATGGTCTCAAGTGTGGCAACAATTGTGAGGTTGGCCCAGGACCGGGTCTTGTTTCATTCTGTTATGCATAGGTCACTATGAGTCAGTACTGACTTGATGGCACCTAACAAGAACAACACATAGCCAGTAGTCTGTTTTGATGGGAGACTTAGTTATTTTGTTTTATTTTGTCACTTGCATATAGCTATCAAGGAGCCCTGATGGTGCTGTAGGATAAGCACCGGACAGCTAATCACAAGTTTTCCAGTTCAAAATCACCTGCTGCTCCTCAGGAAAAAGATGAGGCTTTCTACTCCCATAAATATTTATATTATAGCTTTGCAAACTTCATACAGTGTTGCTATGAGTTGACATTGACTTCATGGTAGTGGGTTTAATTTTTGTTTGGGGTTTACAGTTGTACAGGAATATATTTCCTTTTAGGGGCAAATACAATAGAAGGATGTGTAATCTTCAGAGAACAGTTGGGAGACAAAACTTTGAAATTAGCAATAGTTGCTTTTTGCCTTTTAATGATTGACTACATAGAAGGAAATTATGTTTGGTAAGGTGGAGGGTCAGAGAAAAAGAGGAAAACCCCAAGCCAGATGGATGGCCAAGTGGCAGCATCAATGGGCTCAAGTGTGGCAACAATAGTGAGGTTGGCCCAGGATTAGGCAGTGTTTTGTTCTGCAGTGCATAGGGTCGCTATGAGTTGGTACTGACTTGATGGCACCTAATAACAACAACAACAACAACATAATATATAATTTGACATTTTTGTATACTATTTTTTAACAGCTGCTATGACTCTTGATGTGGTGCTAGAGGGTCAGCACTGGACTACAAACCATGAGGTCAGCAGTTCAAATCTACCAGGTGCTCCTCGGAGACCCTATATAGGGTCACTATGAGTCAGAAACTGAGTCCTGGTGTGGCTGTGTGGGCTAATGTGCTGTACTGCAAAGTCAGTTTGAATAGCAAAGTGGGTGATAAAAGCTCACCACCTGCTCCTTGGAAACCCTATACAGGGTTGCTATGGGGCGGAATTGACTTGACGGCACTTAACAGTAATAACAACATTATCAGAACTGTCTGAAAGTACTTAACAACAATATGCTTCACTGATTCATAAAGGCTCTGTTGCCCTTGACTAATCTCCTTAGTGAAGAAGGCACCAGAACTTCCTCTAAATGGTTCATAACTTCATGCTTACAAGGATTTTTCTTTTCCTAGCAGTAATATACAGACTTGGCTAGTTCTGTCGTAGAAAGAAAAAAAAATCAGTAAGAATTATAGCATTCTCTTTGTGTAATCTCTGACCAAATATGCTTAATATTAATTAAAATTAGGGATTCATAAAATTTGGGGAAATCTAACCTTTCCACTTTTTACCTAAATATATGGTAGATGGGCAATCTTGACAGAAGAAAAGACAGGTAATTAGCTAGCACTTACCTTGTGCCAGGTTGTGGTCTACATTCACTAACTCAACTCCTGAATCCTCTCAATGGCCCTGTTATGTAGGTATTATTATGACCCCCACTTTACAGAAGCTGATTAATGCAGATGTAAAGTAATACATCAATATCAGACAGTCAATACTGGCAAAACTGGGCTTGCACCCTGACCTGGTTTCCTAGTCAGCGTCTGAACCACCCATCTATCTGACTTCTAAAAATGATCAGACCTGAAATAAAGTTAGTTATAGGGTCTCTCAGCTCCCTTCAATTGGGATCACTTATGGTCCCTACTTAACAACCTCACAGACTGAGAAAGTCTTCACAAGAGCAAGAAGCCTATAAGCAACTCAGGTGCAGTAGGTAGAGCCACATTTATTTGTGAGGGCACAGACCCAGTGTCCTGGGAGCAAATCCTGAGTGTCTACTGCCATTGATCACAACATTACCTGTGTTAATTAACCCTTTACTCTAATGGTCTAGAATGTTAGAAGAGGCTTCAATTCAATTCTCTAGTCTGTCCTGAGACTAGAATTGCTTTGAAATTCATCTAGCTTCTCCGAGGCCCTAAGTTTTACCTAACTCTTGCCAAGCATCTCAGGGAGAACATGAGGAAATTAGATATTTTTCTCAGTACCCTCAGTTACTAACTGGGTCCTGACATGAATAGCTTAGAACTATGTCACTTTTTAATGATACTGTCTGTTTATGCAGGGACATATCATGCTCACTTTATCTCATTATCTAAGAAGCTAATGCCCTTCAACAATGTCCAACAATTGAATTCCATTCTTTCAGTGCACTTACTTCTTATTCCCAGTGTTCTTCTTTCTTATTATCTATTGTCACAGCTTGCTTTCTTGCCCTGGCATGCTTGAATTACAGCATAGCTCCTTTAGTGTAGATCCCTATGACACAAGTCACTCTCAGTTCCCTGCAGTTACTCTAGTTTCACCATCACCATCCAAATGTTGCCACTTACTGGCTTTGTGGAGAAGAGCATCATGATTGGTTAGGGGAAGAGTTAGTGAAAAAGAGGAAGAGTCTCAAGGAGATGGATTAGCACAATGGCTGCAGCAATGAGTGCAAACTTAGCAATGATTGTGAGGACTATGCAGTGTCTTGTTCTGTTGTACATAGGGTCATTATGAATCCAAACAGACTTGTCAGCACCTAGAAATAGCAATAGTACCTACTTTAAAGGGGTTAGCCAGGGAACACTTGTGAAGCCTGTGGTCTTATATGCACTCCCCTTTTTGGGGCCACTTGGGTTATTTTGGAAGCTTATTTGGCTTTGGCT
>NW_006408664.1:4950434-4959741 GCF_000296735.1 Chrysochloris asiatica | reverse complement strand
AGCCACTCCACAGGAGAAAGATGAGGCTTTCTGTTCCTGTAAAGATTTACAAACTCAGAAACCCTATACAGGATCACACTGAATTGGAACCCACTCAACAGCACACAAATACCACTACCACTACAATTGTAATATATAGTTTTCAAAGCTCTAGCCAACAAACTTTAGTCAATTGCAAAAATGGCAACAAATTTGAGAATTCTCCTATTAATTTCATACATTAAATCTCTGATTGGCCAGGTAATTTGCTTTATCCAATGGGATATTTGCAAAGTGATGTAAGCAAAGGCTTAAAAAATCATCTGTGCAGTACTGCTCTTGAAGAAGTCCAAGTTAGCCTCCTAGAGAGGAGATGAAGTGTCTTAGTCAAGGTTCCTAGGCCAGGGCTTCAAAGCCATTCTTCCCAATTTAGTCATGGCTGGCTAAGTGAAACCCGAATGGACATGAATTTGAAAAATGTGGGTAAACTGTAATGATAACCAGAATGGGAAAAATTATGGGCAAATGTCCTGCTAAGAAAACAAGCTGCATAGTAAACAAATCATTTGACAAGCAAAGGACATAACAGTGCTCAGCTCTAAAATGACGGTGACTGTGTCTTTTTGAATGTGTGTCACTTTCCATAGTTCTAGCAATCGTCCGTTCTCTCAAATCAGGTTCCTGTAAAGGATTGCTATGCCTCTTCTGAGAGTCCTTCTCTAGGGCTTCAATCTGTGGTTTACCCCATTCCAATCAACATCCCAGTTGTTGCTATTGTTGTTAACAATATGTGTCATCAGATGGTTCTGACTCACAGTGATCCTGTATAGGGTTTTTGAGGATTGGCTAGTAGGTTTGAACCACTGATCTTGTGTTAGCAATTTAGTGCTTATCTTACATACTACACCAGGACCCCATCATTCCAGTACACCCATATTTTATAAATTCGGGTCTGTTCCAATTTTGCTGCATTGGCCATGAATGGGACAACTTAAATTGGGTCCAAGCCTTGTTCTATACACCAGCCTATCAGCCACCAGACACATGACTAAAGCCATGTTAGACTGTCTGTGGCATCTTGAATTTACTTGATATGACTCTTCTATTTAAAATCTTCATGCTGTTATTGTAAGTGCTGTCTGTTGTTGTTGTTGTTGTGTGCCGTGGAGTCGGTTCTGACTCATAGTGACCCTTTTTTTTTTCCCGAGGCTGTGAATCTTTACGGGAGCAGAAAGCCTCATCTTTCTCCCGTGGAACAGCTGGTAGTTTCGAACTGCTGACCTTGCGGTTCACAGCCCAATTCATAACCACTAAGCTACCAGAGCTCTTTTCTAGTTGGTTCCATTTCATAGTGACCCTGTCTAGTGTTTCTAAGGATCAGCTGGTGAGTTTGAACCACCAACCTTGAGGTTCAAACAAACCTTGTAGTCCAGTGTTTATCTTATAGTGCCACGCCAAAGCCCTGTTGTTATCAAGTGCTTTTGAGTCGATTCTGACTCATAGCAACTCTATATAGGGATTCTGAGGATCGACTGGTGAGTTTGAACCACCAACTACATGGTTCAAAATGACCTTGCAATCCAGTGCATAACCTTCAGGATCATGCCTATCAAATGATTGGGTGGAATCACACAAATAGGGTGTACAGGACTCTAACACTGGGATTGGTTAGTTTTGCCATCCCACAAGGTTTCAGAGAAGCCATCCAAGAATGAGGAGCAATCCAGGCTCATCAAGAAAAAAGAGTTTGAGTGGAACATGAGATCCCTACCTAGAAAACCAGTTACAGCAGAGGTAGCAACATGGAGAGACAGAGCAGCTGCAGGCTTCTAGATCCCTGGACCATATAAACCTGAATGCCTACAGGAAGGAGACTGGCTTGCAGAATGTGCCCTTTGGACATTTACAGACTGACTGAAAGAGTCTTGTAACATTTGCCAAAGCAGGGCAGAGGCCAAAAGGCAATGTGGCTGAGAGGCTGAAGACAAGAGGATGCAGTAGCACCAATCAGGAATGTAGACACACCTTGTGAAACCAAAGGAAGTCAGACAAGGCTTCTCTTTCTGAAGCTAGAGGAAGTCAGACATGGCCTTCACTCAGTTTCTGCACTGCCTGTGGGTTAATGTGCCAGACTGCAAAGCCATTTGAACTGTAATGTTGGCAGTTCGAGCTCACCAGTTACTCCTCGAAAACCCTATGGTCGCTATGGGTCAGAACTGACTTGATGGCAATTATCAACAACAACCCCCATCCACTGTTGGTTAAAAGTGCTGGACTGCAAAGTTGTTTAAACTGCAATGTCAGTGGTTCACGCTCATCAGCTGCTCCTTGGAAACCCTATACAGGATTGCTATGGGTTGGAACTGATTCAGCATCACTTAACAATAGCAACTCCATCCACTGTCTTACTCCTGGTGTGGCTCTGTAGAATAAACACTGGACTGCAAACTACAAGGTCAGCAGTTCAAACTCACCAGCTCCTTTTTAGAAACCCACACAGGGTTGCTATGAATCGAATCTGACTCAACGGCACTTAACAACAACAACAACTCCATCTAAGATAGCAAATTTTAGAGACCAGCTGTACTAGCTTAGATAGGAACATCTATCCATCAAACTTGAAGAATCATGGAAAATAATTATGATTGTTGTTTAGCTCATTAAATTTTTGTGTAACTTGTTATGCTCCAAAAGCAGACTGTGGAATAATGTTATCTCATTTAATCCCTATGATTGTCCAACAGTGAAGGTAAATTAAATCACTTGACTAAAATTCTCAACTTGTACTATCAAAGCCAGCATTAGGACTCCTATACCAAGGCATTCTCTAATACACCTCTTTGCTTTTCAATCTGTCAGAGGATTGTGTGACGAGACAGTATGGAATAATGGAACATTCGAGTAGAAGAAGGATCCTTAGTGATAATATGGTACAACTTTCTTATTACATATTCAAGGAAATCAAGGTCCAGGAGAGTTTGCTTAAACTTTCAAAGCTTGAAAGGCACATGGTAGATATACAGATATAGTAGATATATACTCAGCTTTCTTAACCTCCTTCTCATGCTTTCTCTGCTTCATGGAAGTCTTTGCAAGGGGCAGATCACATAGTGGAGGTATGATTATGAACCGGAATTATTCTTCTGTTAATTTGAAGATCTCTGCTCTCAGAAATAATATTTTAGATGAAATGTTTCTATTTTTTAAAACACGTTCATTTAGGGAATTGTGCTTGGGAAGGTAATTAGATATGCTGATGGAAATGGGAGCTATGGTAGTGAGAACATGCTGTATAGTCAATGAACAGGTATTTTTCATGTTTGTAAAGTGGAGAGACAAAGTAAGGTTTCCTGGTATTCCAGGAAAAGTAGGATAGTGGAAGGTATAATCGCTTTTTCTTCTTTATAAAATTACAGCTGCCTTGCTATTCTACTCCTTTTTCTTTTAACTCTTCTAATTATTACTTTAGCTGAAAAAAAAAAAAAAGGGAACATCTTTCCATTGCTATCAATATGTATTTTTATTTCTCTTAGATATAAAGTGGGGCAAATGTACTAGCATCTTAATGGTTTTTGTCTCTTAAGTATTTCTTTTGTGGTTTCCCTTCCTGAATCCCAGGTACTCTATCTGTGTATCAGAAGTGTAGCAAGAGAGAGGAGGAAGAACCCCCTAGGTGTGGTCTAGGGGATGCAGGTAAGAGAGGAAAGTGTTCCTTTTTAGCTACTGTATTTTCTCTTTGACCACAGTGGGTGAAGACAGGAAGTGAAGGTCATGACATGACTTTTTAGCTCCACAGCATCATTAACCAGTCATTTCATTGTAAAGGCATGAATATCTTTAAACAATAAAATAGCCATTTAAACAATAAAACTATAATGACAAAAAGCATTATGCACATTCTTATTAGACATGATGTGACTAATTAAACTGAGTAGTAATTGAATGAATTAGAAGATCCAGAAAAAATTCAAATGCCTGTTTTTATCCACTTCTATAAGTGGACAACAGCTCTCATTGTCATATTAGAAAAATGGGTCAGAGAAAACAGATCTTAAGTTCTATTCTTGTTACTCCGTTGCTCAGAATCCGGAAGAAGTTCCAATCTTACTTTAGTTGGCAAATGAAAATTCTAACCATACCCTTCATAGCACACACGACTTACTTTCCTTGTCTGATCTCAGTGTCTTCAGCAACCCAGCAGAAACCTTTTCTGGAGTGGTCCCTGTGAGATTCTGTCATAGTTTCGCATCTTACCTGTTCTTCAAGTGAATGTTTATTGGTGCTAAATGCACACTATTTAAGGTGCTAAGCTAGCTTTGGAGTCTGTCCAATGAGTACTACATTTCACATTTTTCATCATGTCTTCTCCTACCCTGGGATCAGATTTGCACTTTGGGAAGATCAACCAGACAATGGTTTTGAAAATGAATAAGACAAGGTAGAGGTTACCGGAAAGAGAGTGTTATTGTTGTTAAGTGTCGTGGAATCGGTTCTGACTCATAACGACCCTGTATAGGGTTTCTGAGGCTTTCCATCTTTGCCGGAGCAGAAAGCCTCATGTTTTTCCAGTGGATCGAGTGGCGGGCTGGAACTACCCACTTTGTGGTTCGCAGTCCAGAGATTATCATATAGAGCGACCACGCTCCCAGGCAGACGGTGTAGAGATGGGGAAATACAGGGAATTGGGTGGAAAAGGAGAGGCAGGAATTGCTCCTAGATGTATTAAGAAGTTAAAGTGCTCAATTCACTATGAAAAGCAAACAGGAAAAAGGAATATGTCTATTTTATTCCATGTGTCATTGGCTTATATTAAACATTAATTATCCAGATACATCATTACTTGAAACATTTTATAAGTTCACTATGGTGGTGGTGCTGTACCATCAAGTGGGTTCTGACTCACTGTTGTTGTTAAGTGCCGTCAAGTCGTTCCGACTCATAGCGACCCTGTATAGGCTTCTGAGGAGCGACTGGTGAGTTTGAACCACTGATCTTGCGATTCAAACCGGGAAGTCCAGCACATTAACCTGAAGCACCACACCAGGACTCCAGGCTGAAATCTTTACAGGACTAGAAAGTCTTTTCTTTCTCCTGCAGAGTGACTGCTGGGTTCAAACTGCTGACCTTGTGGTTAGCAGTCCAACATGTAAACCCACCATGTTACCAGGGCTCCTAAATTTCACTGGTCACATTTAAATAATAACTCAAAACCCACTTCTGTTGTTGTCTATAGTAACCAGAATTTATATTTTAGAAGCACAAGTGCTATCTTTGGCTCATGCCTTAGCTACCCAAGGAGGACATAGTCACACCATGACTGTGAGAATTATTTCCTTAGCAAGAGATTTACTCTCAAGCTATGAATATAAAATACGTGTCATTCACAAAATTACTGTAAGAATTTGCTTCCTGCTGTTTCAGTGCCCTAGTTTTCTCAAAGAGCTCCTGATATATTTTCTAAAGGATGCCCTGAAATCAACACTCGTTAAACAATTGTATCATAAAATGATACAAGCTTATTGTAAACATCTGGAAAATGTAGATGCTGTAATAAAAAAATGGAATCACCCATAATCTTATCATTCAGGGAAAGTGACTGTGAATTTTTTTGCATTCTTTCAGTAACTTTATTGGCATATATTTATATGTACATGTACATATAGATACATAATTTGAATTATAATGTATAGTCTATTCTGTTTTCTATTCTTTTCTCACTTAATATTATGACTTTTGCACTTTCCATTGACATTAAAATGTTTACAAAATTATGATTTTAATGAGTAAATAATATTCCTATATGTGGATCTCATTTATTTAACACTTCAACACGTTTTCTATTAATGACACTGTGGCAGACTGAGTAGATGATAACAAATACTATTTCCTTATTCTAGGTGTATATAGAGATTATATTTCCCATCCTGGTTTTCAGTTAGGGTGGAGTCATGTGAATGTTTCTAGCCAATAGAATTCTGGACACGTGTATCAGGCCTGGTCTCCAAGCTATGCCCTTTCCGGTCTTTCTTTCTTTCTTTCATTCTGCAAGCCAGAAGGTTTTAGGTGGCTAGAAGGCACACCACTGAGTCACCACTTGGGAGGATAGCCACATAAGACAGCTCTTTAGCCTACATCATTATATTCTGTTAAATCTTTAACTTTAATACCATTGAAAGTTGTTTTAGTTGCTACCACTATTTATGCTGACTAACATGAAATTACAAGTTTTTCTAATTATATCCAATTATAAATATGTTGTTGTTGTTAAGTACCATGGAGTTGGTTCCAACTCATATTGATCCTGCACAGGGTTTCCAAGGCTGCAAATCTTTATGAGAGCAGAAAGCCTCATCTTTCTCCCGTGAAACAGCTGGTAGTTTCGAACTGCCACCTAGAGGTTAGCAGCCCAATTCATAACCACTATGCCCCACTCCTAATTTATTGACAGGACTAGATTCCAAAGAAGAGGTCATTATGCAAAAATCAGAATTATGCAAAAATGGAGGATGTCTACATCAGATCACAAAATGGAGGATGACTACATCAATGCATAAATGCCAGATTTCATCATTACATAACTGAAAATCCAGTGAGCATCATGGCCTCGGCAAATTGACATCTAACCTTAACCATCACATTACTCTCATTATGCATCTTTGCCATTTGTTACTGCCACATGTAGGTCATTAATGTGAAAAACAGTTGGATAACAGATTTTTACCTATTGTCATAAATGCAAAATGTCAAAGAAGCAATTGTTGATAAGTGAGGAGTAGGTGAGAAACAAAATGTATATCTCTCACAAAAATTATTGCAAATATTTCTCATTACTTTTTAATGATAAATTCCTTAAGATAAATCTTAGAAAAAGCCTTACTTCCATCTCAGCAATTAGAAAAACCTAAACAATCTGCAAAACTTTTCTTAAATTCATCACAAATGTAAAGTTTCACAGCAACAACTTAGCCTTAAATTGAAAGTAAGGCAGACCTGTCTACAGAGAGACAGAGCATGAGCACTAGCTCCTCTGTGGAAGCAGCACAAGGAAGATGGACCTCCAACAAGCACGCAAGAATTCAGCCAAGCTTTGGGTTAAATTGCTAAAGGCTCAGTTACTGATGAAGCCTCAATGTATAGGTTACATCTCAATGTAAAGAAAATAAATAACCTCACAATTGGACCAGTGAAGAACATCATGATAAACAGAGAAAAGATTGAAATTGTAAAAGATTTTATTTTAATTGGATCCACAATCAATGGCCATGGAATAGTAGGCAGGAAATCCAATGACATATTGTGTTGGGGAAATTTGCTGCAAATGACCCTTTACAGTGTTAAAAAAAAAACCAAATATGTCACTTTGAGGACTAAGGCATAACTGACTTAAGCCATGGTATTTGCAATCACCTCATATGCATGTGAAAGCTGGACAATAAATAAGGAAGACAAAATAAGAATTGATGCTTTTAAGACATGGTTTGGCAAAGAATATTGAATACATCACCACTCTTCTGTAAGTTTGTCTCACTGTGGTGACTAGAGTGTTGCTGTGATGCTGGGAATTATGTCACCAGCATTTTGAATGCAGGCAGGATCACCCATGGTGGACTGGTATCAGCAGAGCTTCCAGACTGAAACAGACTAGGAAAAATGAGAGACAGTCTATTTCTGAATGTTTAACCACTGAAAACCTAATGAATAGGAGTGCAACACTGTCAGATAGCACCAGAATATTGAATAATTAAATATGATAAATAGCACAAGAATATTACCAGCTATATGGCTGGAAGATGAGCCCTTTAAGTTGGAAGGCATTCTAAAAATAAGACTGGGGAAGAGCTGCCTCTAGAAAGCATAATTGACCATGATGATGCAAACAGAATATAGCCTTTGGTTCCTTCATTTGATGATAGAGCACAACTCAAAATGAGGAGAAAGAGCTGCAAACATCCATTAATAATTGCAACATAGAAAATAAGAAGTACGAATACAGGAAAATTGGAAGTTGTCAAAATGAAATGAAATGAATGAACATTGATATCCTAAGCATTAGTGACATGAAATAGTCTGGTATTGGCCATTTTGATTCTGACAATCACATGGTTTACTATGCAGGTGCCGTGTCCAACAAGTGGCTATACTCTGTGACCCACACAGACAGATTAAACCCGAGTAGGGGCGATGGGAGATTAGAAAAAAAAGACACAAGACACAAAATGAGAATAGAATAGTTAAGACCAGGTGGGACACAACACTCTGATGGAGACACTGTGACACTGTCCTACATTCAGTTTGTTTATTATATACACAAATCAAAGGAGAGAGCTGGGGGCAGGGGAAAGAGTGCAAAAAACTTTTGGTGTATAGATGCAAGCAGTAAGAATGTAGTTGCTAGGGAAACAGAGATAGGGCAGCGAGATGTTTTGGCAGATTTGAACTGAAGGCCATGGCTGTGTACAAGGAAATACTTTGCAAATTCCTTGTTCCCTGAAGCAGGCTTTGCAAGATCCTCAAGGGGCAGCCTGACCTGGGAGCAGCCCGATGTTCTGGACCACAACTGTTTAGTTGCAATCCTTTGGTTAAACTGCCCACAAATCTGAGACTTTCAGTTCAAATCATTCCCAAGATGAAGGGAATGATGAATTGAGGAGGAATGGCATTATATTCATCATAAAAAAGAACATTTCAAGGTGTATCTTGAAGTAGAATGCTCTCTGTGATTGGATAATATCCATATGCCTGCAAGGAAGACCAGTTAAACCACAATTATAAATCTACCCACCAACCACTAGAGTCTGTGATGATGAAACTGAAAAATTCTACCAATTTCTTCTGAAATTGATTAAACATGCAATCAAGATGCTTTGATAGTTACTTGTGATTGGAGTACAAAATTTGGAAACAAAAAGGAAGGATCTGAGTTAGGAAATACAGAATTGGTGATAGATACAATGCTAGAGATATAATTTTGCAACACCAAGAACTTAGTCATTACAAATACATTTCTAAGCAATACAAATGGTAACTATACATATGGACCTTACCAGATGCACAGGAATCAAATTGACTATATCTGTGGGAAGAGATGATGGAGAAGCTCATATAGTCAGTCAAAACAAGGCCAGGGGCAGATTGTGGAACAGACCATCAATTGCTTCTATGCAAGTTCAGGCTGAAACTGAAGAAAATTGAAACAAGTCCATGAGAGCCAAAATATGAACATTGTTGCTGTTGTCAGGTGCCATCGAGTTGGAACCGACTCATAGCTACCCCATGTACAGCAGAATGAAACAATGTCCGATCCTGGGCCAACCTCACTACTGCTGCC
>NW_006408664.1:4940070-4942461 GCF_000296735.1 Chrysochloris asiatica | reverse complement strand
CCACTCCTTGGAAACCCTATACAGGATCGCTATGAGTTGGAACCGCCTCTACGGCACTTACCAACAACAGGCTGCTATCCTGTGGGTTTGTAGGATAAGCACTGGACCACAAGGTGGGCTTGTATCTCAAGGTGGATTTGTATCTCAAGGTTGGCATTTCAAACTCACCAGCCACTACTCAGAAACCCTATACAGGGTTGCAACTTGACAGCACTTAACAACAACAACCAAAAGCAGTTAAAGGAGTCTTGGTGACACAGTAGATTAGCATTGTTCTGTTAACCAAAAGGTCAGTGGTTCAAACCCACCAGTCACTTCATGGCAGAAAGATGAACTCCTGTAAAGATTTTGTCTAAGAAACCCTAAGGAGCAATTCTAAACTGTTTTATATAGGCTATTATGAGTTAGAATCAACTTGATGATAGTGTGTTTGATGTTTTATAGGCCATTATAGGATTTTGCTTTCATTTCAAGTGACATAAGGAGACATTACAAGATTTTTTTAATCAATAGGGGATATGATTTGGCTTATATTTTACCAAGATCAATCTAGTTGTTATGTTGAGAATAGAGTATAAAGGGCAAGATGGAAGAAATGACATCAGCAAGGATGCCTTTGCATTAATCTCAGTGGGCAGTAAAAATACTTTAGGCTAGCTTGGACTGAATTAGTAGCAATGAGCGGAGTAAGAAGTGGATTTTGGATAGATTACATAGAAAGAGAAGACTGGTTTTTTGATAGAAAAGTGTTAGTTCTAAGACAAAGTGAGGAGACAAGGAATACTCTAAGCTATATTACTTGATCAACTAGAAGGCTGGAGTTATCATTAACGTTGATGAGAAGGCTTTAAGGAGGTTGGGTGAAGATCAGGATAGAATTATGGACATGTTCAGATTAAGATGTCTATTAGACATTCAACAGAATCCCAATGGGATGCGGGAACCATCCGACAATATCACTGATATCCAACGAGAGTAGAGTTTTACTAAAGGTAATCCCCAAACAGTACCAACCATACATTGACAGAGAATTTTCAGAGGTTCAAGCCAGATTCAGAAGATGATGTGGAATGAGGGGTACCATTACTGACATCAGATGGATTTTGGCTGAAAGCAGAGAATACCAGAAAGATGTTTACCTGTGCTTTATTGACTATGCACAAGCTTTCGATTGTGTGGATCATGAAAAGCTATGGACAGCACTGCAAAAAATGAGTATTCTGGTACACTTAATTGTGCCCGTGAGGAAACTCTACAGAGACCAAGAGGCAGTTGTTCGAATAGGACAAGAGAACACTGAATGGTTTAAAATTAGGAAAGGTGGGTGCCAAGGTTGTATTCTTTCACCATACTTATTTAATTTGTATGCTGAGTAAATAATTCAAGAATCTGGGTTATATGAAGAAAAATGTGGCATCAGGATTGGAGGAATACTCATTAACAACCTGTGATATGCAGATGATACAACCTTTCTTGCTGAAAGTGAGGAGGACGTAAAATACTTACTGATGAAGAATGAAGACCACAGCCTTTGGTATTGGTTGCATCTCAAATGTAAAGAAAACAAAAATCCTCACTACTAGACCAATAAACAACACCCATATAAATGGAGAAAAGATTGAAGTTTTCAAAGATTTCATATTGCTTGCATCAACCATCAACACTTATGAAAGTGTTGTTGTTGTTGTTAAGTGCCGTCGAGTCGGTTCCAACCCATAGCCACCCTGCACAGGGTTTCCGAGGCTGTAAATCTCTACAGGAGCAGAAAGCCTTATCTTTCTCCCACGGAGCAGCAGGTAGTTTTGAACTGCTGACCTTGAGATTTGCAGCCTGATTCATAACCACTATGCTACCAGAGCTCCTTACTTATGGAAGTAGCAGTCAATAAATCAAATGACATATTATTGCATTAGGCAAATCTACTGCACAGTATCTCTTTAGTGTTGAAGAGGTGTTGAAGAGCAACATTGTCAGTTTGAGAACTAAGGTGCACCTAGCCCATGACATCCTATTTTCAATAAATCATAGGCATGTGAAAGTTGGACATTGAATAAGGAAGACCATAGAAGAATTGAAGCACTTGCATTATGGTGTTGGAGAAGAATATTAAAAGTACCGTAAACTGCCAAGAGAAACAAACAGATCTGTGTTGGAAGAAGTACAGCCACAGTGCTCTTTGGAAGCCAGATGGCCAAACTTTGTCTCTGATACTTCAGACACATTATCAAGAGGGACCAGTCACTGGAGAAAAATATCATGTTTGATAAAATGGAAGATTGGGGAAAAAAGGAAGACCCTAAATGAGATGGATTGGCACAGTGGTGGCAACCATGGGTTCAGGCTTAACAATGATTGTGAGTTTGGCCAGGATCGGGCAGTGCTTCATTCTGT
>NW_006408664.1:4931028-4939885 GCF_000296735.1 Chrysochloris asiatica | reverse complement strand
TATGCAAGTTTAAATAGAGGCCTCCAAACTGAGTCTTGGGGTACTCTAATCTTAAGAAGTCAAGGACAAGACCATAAGCTAATAAAAAATATTGAGAAGGAACAGCCAGACAAGTTGGAGGAGAACATGGTTAGAGCTTGTTGTCCTGGTAACCAACTGAAGAAAAAGTTTCTAAGAGATAGGGAATGATCAACAGTATTAAATAATTATTTTCCTTAAATTTTAACTTTAAGGGATAATTATCTCTTGCTATTGGAATGTACAAATCTATTTTAAATATATATATATTTATTATTCTGATGAAATTAAAAAAAAAAATGTAGTTAGAGAAAGTGAAAAGTATTATTGTCCAGGGAGAAAATAAACTATGTAATCTTGTTGCAATTTCTTAATTTATGGTTCTGTTAATTCACCATTACTCAAGTACTTTTCCCAAAAGAGACATTTATACATTGGTCTCTTAAAATTTTTAGATAGTTAATGATATGTATTAAAGGAATCATCCTGAAAAATGATTGTTGAGTGGCAATTTTTCATGGGCATCTTTTATTTCTGTATGTCTTATGATCAGAGGCAGTTACTGCCTTTTTTTGTGGAGTAACTTCTTAAGTATATCTATATAGTGAACAGCCTTGAAATATAAAAATAGCTTCTCCCTCCAGAATAGAGAACAGATTTATACCATATAAAATAAAGTAAGAGATGAGGATTCCACTAATCTCTATCGATGGGGACTGGTTTTATTCTATGATTTTGAGTTGTGATTTAGAGTTTAGGACAAATATCTTAGCAGTGCATTATAAGAGATTGAGGTTTTTTCAACTTGGCTTTTTCAGCTGTGTTGTGTGCCTACTGCCTGCACAGATTCCACTCAGGCTCATCTCTGTGTAGTCTTTGTGAAGCATCAGAGGCCTAGGGATACCTGCTATGTCATGGGTAATAACATTCTTTGTTTCTGACCCAGGAATGAGACTGTGGCAAGCTAACGTTTTAGCTCGCAAGAGGCATAAAGTCTTAGCTCCTTCACAATTATCCCAGAAACAAGAGTTCAAAATCTGGAAAATTTCTTTGAATTTCTTTTAGAAACCTGAAAATTGATATCTAACACATTTTATGGGGAAATTTCTACAGGTATATCAAATAATATGTGTATATGGGTTTGTATCCCAGTAAGGGTTTAATGTGAATGATTAGTGTGGAGTCTATTGAAAAGACACCAAGAAAAATCTGATTTCATTTATGGTAATAAGTTGAATTTTCATAAATTGTTTCATTAGAAAGATACTTCTCATGTCTGGTAGATTCACACCATTTTATTTATCGGAAGATCTTTATGTAGTCTCTATTTCAATTGTAAACATTGACATATTATTTAAATACATGATAGAAATATGTTGTTGTTGTTGTTGTTAAGTGCCGCAGAGTTGATTCCTAAACCGTGTTTAGGGTTTCCAAGGAGCAGCTAGTGAGCCTGAGCCATTGACCCTACAGTTCAAATGACTTTGCAGTCTGACGCATTAGCCCACAGTGCCATACCAGGACTCTGATAGAAATATGTCACCATGGTATTGGAGTAAGGCTGGAGAAGCGAGGTGGGGGAGAAGAAACTGGAAAATATGATTATATTCTTTATTTGAGTTTATTTAAGCATAAGCATATAGGAAACAAAGCTTCTTTCTCTCAATTCTTCTAATTCATTTAACTTTTGAAATGTGTCATATATCTTTGTCAATAATTGAATATAAGTCTTTCAAACGACAGAATTAAAAATGATGAATGCAGTGTGCTTTGTCTTATAAGTCACTTCTTCCTGAAGCTATACACTTTAGCTCAGAACTGAGGTCTATTAAGGTTTAGGATTTTGGCAATTACCTTTATCAGTTGACTCTTGGCTGTCTCTTTGTTCATTCAGGAGAAACTTAAACACAGTTTTAATTGATCAACCTAATTTAACCGAGTTTTAGTTGGGACTTCTGGTATGGTACTATAGGGTAAACACCGGGCTGTGAAGCACAAGTTTGGTGGTTCAAACCCACTGGCTGATGCTTGGAAATATATGGTTGCTATGAATCCGAACTGACTAGAAGGTACTTAACAAAAACAACAGCACCAGTTCAACCTTTTATTTCTGTGATAGTAAAGGTTTGTGTCAACTTGACTGGGTCATGATTTTCAGTGGTTTGATAGTTGAGATGTAGTTATCCCTGTAATGAGAGCTAAGACATGTAATCAACTCTATGATTAAGCAGTCCTGGTAGCATAGTGGGTAACAAGTTGGTCTACTAACTGCAAGGTCAGTAGCTCCAATATACCAGTCACACTGCAGGGGAAAGATGAGGCTTTCTTTTGTAAAAATTTATAGCCTAGAGAGGGTCAATTTGAGGCAGAGCTGACTCAGTGATACACAACCACCAACAACTACAACTCTATGATGAGGTCAGCTATGAGCAGCCAATCAACTGAAAGGATTTTCCTCTGAAGTGTGGCCTGCTTCCAATATATTAGATACCCAGGCAAAGCTTGCTTGCTCTCTGCTGGATCTGGATCTTGAATCTGGATTGTCCTCTGACTTCTGATTCTTTGGACTTGAGCCAGTGACCTGCTCTATTACCTACCTGCCTGTTATCTGAGCAACTGAACTTGGTTCATCTAGCCCTGACTTGGAACTCTCCCACCTTTATAACCGTGTGAGTCATATACAGCTTTGGTTGTTGCTAAGGACCATTGACTCTACCCTGACTTATAGCAATCCTGTATAGGGTCATCACTGGACTTCAAACCACAAGGCAGTTCAAATCCACCAACCACTCAGTGACATGTTGTTGTGTTAAGTACCAAGTGCTATAGAGTCTGTTCTGATTCATAATAACCTGAAGAGAAGCTGGTGAGTTTGAGCAGCCAGCTTTGAGGTTCAAATCGACTTTGTAGTTTAGTGCTTTATCCTACAGTGCCACACCAGAACTTATATATATATATATATATATATATAGTTGCTTTCATCATATATATATATATATGAAGTCCCCAGGTATTAATGGAATACAAATCAAAATCTTTCAACAAATTCATGCAGCACTGGACATACTCATCTATGCTAAGAAATCTGGAAAACAGTTATATGGACAACTAATTGAAAAAGATCCATATTTGTGCCAATTCCAGAAAGAAATCCAGTGGATTGGTGAACTCATCAGAGAGTATCATTAATATCACATGTAAATAAATAACTCAAAAAGACTGTCACATACATTGACAGGGAACTCCAGAGGTTCAAGCCAGATTCAGAAGAAGTTGTATTCTTTCACCATACTTACTCAATTTGTTGTTGTTGTTGTTAGGGTCATTGAGTTGGTTCCGACTCATAGCGACCTCGTATAGGGCTTTCAAGGAGCAGCTGGTGAGTTTGAACTTGTGCTTCAAACTGACCTTGAGGTCAAGTGCTTATCCTTTGGCATCACACCAGGACTGTATGTTGAGCAAATAGTCTGAGAAGCTGAATTATATGAAGAAGAATGTGACATCTGGATGGGAGGAAGACTCACTATCAGGCTGTGATATGCAGATGATACAACCTTGCTTGCTGGAAGTAAATAGGATGTAAAATACTTGTTGATGAAGATCAAAGGCTACAGACATCAGCATGGATTGCACTTCAGTGTAAAGGAAACAAAAAATCCTAATAACTGGACCAATAAATAGCATCATGATAAATAGAAAAAAGACTGAAGTTGTTAAAGACTTTATTTTGCTTATGAATCACAATCAGTAATTATGGAAGCAGCAGTTAAGGAATCAAATAGCATGTTGCATTAGACAAATCTGCTGCATAAGACCACTTTAAAATGTTAAAGAACAAAGATATCAGTTTGAGGACTAAGGTGTGTCTGACCCAAGTCTTGTTATTTGCACTCACCTCATATGCATGTGAAACTTGGACAGTGAATAAGGAAGACTGTAGAATAATTGATGCATTTGAGCTGTGGTGTTGAAGAAGAATATTAAAAGTACAACGGAGTGTCAGAAGGACATACGAATCTGTAATATTAGAAGTACAGACAGAAGATTCCTAGAAACCAGTATGGCCAGATATCGTCTCTTATACTTTGGACAAATTATCAGGAAGGACAATTCCCTGGAGAAGGACATTTGGTAAAGTGAAGGATAGAGTAAAAGAGGACGACCCGATAAGATGGATTGACATAGTGGCTACAGCAATGGGATTAAATGTAACAATTGTGAGGATGGCACAGCCTGGGTAGTTTCTCATTCTGCTCAATCAGAACAGACTCAATGGCACTTAACAACACAAGCAACAACAAGCTTCACTATCAAGTCCTGGTGTGCTGCTACTGGACTGCTGACTATGAGGTTGGTGGTTCAAACCTACCAGCTGCTCCCAAGAAACCCTCTATGAATCACTGAGTCAGAACTGACTTCATGGCACTTAATAACAACACTGCACTATACTGACATATTTGTACCTCAGTTCAAAAATAAATTGCTAACATGTGAGGTGCTCATACAAAAAACATTTGAGAATAATTCATGTGATAATGAAATCCAGTCTTTGATAAGAAGAGCTAACCTAACATGACTTCTGGTACATCTGTCCATTATCACAAACAAGCACTTTGTTGTTAAGTGCCTTAGAGTCGGTTCTGATTCATAGTGTCACTGTAAAGGGTTTCCACGGTGCAGCTGGTGAGCTTGAACCTCCAACTTTGTGGTTCAAACTGACTTTGCAGTATGGTACACACACCAGAACTCCTTCCATAGCAGAGTGAAAATGCTTTGCAAATGAGAGTTCAAGCATTTCCTGTTGTCTGAACAAGAACATGGTGCACTATTTTGAGTCTTGATTATGAGCAGGGTGAACATTTCAATTAGTCAATCAGCAAGTGATCACTGAGGACTGTATGTGTCCTGCTCTGTGTAAGGCCTCCCCTCAGGATGCCAGGAAAGATTTCTGCCCACGAGAAGCTTTTAATGTACTTAGGAGATACAACTAATGCCCACAAAATAATTAAGAACAATTAAATATAAAACGGAATAATAGTGACTCAAAGTTCAACCACTGAAATCTGTATGTTCAGTCCTCCCCCATCTCTTCTTCCATTAGTACAGTTACCACTTTGCCTGAATTTTTTCAAAAAGCATAATGGGAAAATGCCAGAAACTTCTAGCATAGGTAGGATGGTGTGTGTGTGTGAATAAGTCTTGGCACAGCAGGATAAGATCACTGACATAATTGCAGAACTCTTTGGACAGTCCAACCTTATATATTTTGTACTCTTATCAACAACAACCTTCCCTAGAGCTCTCAGTTACCTCAATGCCTTTAACAAAGCACAAGTTCTCTTGAGTCATTTGTGTCATTCAAGGTCAGCTTCCTGAAAAATTTGTCATTGTTCCATCATGCACTGGTTATGGGCCTACTAAATGAATCCCTCAACTTTTATCTCTTCTCTCACCACTACTGTCTAAGTTTCAGTACTATTCCTCTAGCATTGAGGTTAGATTCTTCAGCAGATATCTTTCACACTTATCTCTTCCTATTTTAAGTAACATCCGACCTATTCAAACCTCTAACATACTACCAAAGTGCTTACTGATGGAGCTGGAATCTCCTTGTATAAAGGATCTGAGCCTATTTAGTCATTCTCTCACATATATTAATTTATCAAATATTTGTTGAGGAATTAAAGAATCAGAAATGAAACTAGATGCCATAGTTATAGGAACATTAAAACATGATTCTTAACTCAAGGAATTAGTCTAGTGTAGGAGACATATCAAAATACAGGAAACTACAGTGTCCGGTCTGGCACTGTAGGATAAGCACTGGACTGCTAACTGTTCAAACCCATCAGCTGCTCCTTGGAAACACTACACAGGGTTTCTATGAGTTGGAACGGACTCAACAGCACTTAACAACAAACAACAACAGTGTCCTAAGTTAGAGTTTTGAGATATACTATTATAGGGCACTTTGGAAACACAGTTGTAGGATGTTGGTCCAGACTGAAAGGTAGGTATATGTGGGAAGATGTGTGAATGTGGGAGAGGGGATTGTCAGGAAAGGTTTCTAAGCAGAGCTGACCTAACAAATAATACCTGCTAAAATTGTTGAGTGGCCATAAAGGTTATTATCTTCTCACAAGGTTTTTGTGAGCCCACGCACATCTTTTATTTGGGATGAGTCACTTCACTCCTAGTCATCTCAAGTGAATTGTTTGTGAGTAGGTGCAGGGTTAATAGGCATGCCCCTACTAAATGTTAACAAGAAGAATACATTTATGTAAAATGTCTAGCATTTGATGAAAGTGCTGAAAAGAAAACTAAGAAATGTTCATTGTTATTCGGATTAGCACTTGTGGAGAAGGAAAAAAAGTGTCTGAAAAGGTGTAGATGTGATTACTGTGTATACTTTACTTCTGAAGTGATAATCAATACACATGGCAAAACATTAGAAATATACAAAAGGTTGAATGCTAGAAAATAAGTATTTCTCTCTCCTTATTCCATCATTCTTTAGTACCCACACAGTTGAATGCCTTTGTTTAGTCAATAAAACCCAGGTAAGCATCTGATTTTCTCCACTTTTAGCAAAGTTCCACCTGACATCAACAATAATATCCCTTGTTCCATGTCCTCTTCCGAGTCCAATTTGAATTTCTGGCAGTGCTCTCTCAATGTACTACTAAAACTGTTTTAAATTACCTTCAGCAGAATTTTACTTGCCTTTGATATCAATAGTAATGTTTGATCATTTCTGCATCCCATTATATCACCATCTTTGGCATGGGCACAAACATGGATCTGTTTCAGTTAAGTGATCTGGTAAGTGCCTACCAAATTCCTTGGCAGAGATTGTTGCGACAGCACAAGTCAGAAAGAACTCAACTTGGAGAACTTAAAGAGCAAAGTGTATTGCCGGCAGCCAGAGTGTCAGCTCCAGCCCAAATCACTCCGACCCAGAAGTGAGGAAGGGAGCAGGGTTTTATACAAGAAACACAGAGCGGATAGAACACACAGACTTGTCTTGTCAGCTGGGGTGGTAAATTCCAGAAGACCCTTATCCTGTAAGTGGGAGTAAACCCACCAATAAACCCTTATCTTGATGGTATGGATGGGCTAAGTTTTATACTGTTTGTTCAGGTGTCCTTGGGTCATTCTGGCCTCCAAGGTTTTTCTGTAAGAAGTTTATTTATTATTTTTTCCATAAAGTGAGGTGGGAGAGGAGTGGGGGGAGCAGGGTGAACTATACTATAATATTTCAAATGGCAATGGGGGCAGTTAGTTATGCTATAATATTTCAAATGGGGGTATTAGTTATACTATAACAAGATGAGTGAATATCTTTGTTGAAATATCTTGTGGTGTGGTTTTGTGAATCAACACTGGTATGTAAACCACAAGCTCTACAGTTCAAACCCACCAGCTGCTCCTGGGAAACCCTATGTTGTTGTTATGTGTCGTGGAGTCGGTTCTGACTCATAGCGACCCTGTATAGGGGTTCCTAGGCTATAAATCTTTACGGGAGCATAAAGTCTCATCTTTCTCCCGTGGAACAGCTGGTAGTTTTGAACTGCTGACCCTGTGGTTCTCAGCTCGATTCGTAACCACTATGTTACCAGAGCTCCTTGGGAAACCCTATGTGGTATCGCCATTAGTTAGAACCCACTCAACAGCACTTAACAACAGTAACAGCATTCTGTTCATTCCTGGGGTCTTTTTTCCCTCCAATACCTTCAGCGTATATTGGATTTGTTTCAGTATCTTCAGTTCTCTGTTACATGCTCCCTCTTAAAATAATCCACCAATCTTTTTGATACAGTGACTGACAGGAGCATTAAATTTATAAAAGAAAATGTGATGGCAAAATATTGAATGATGTAATTTAAAATGAAAGGGGAAAATAAAAGAATTTAGGTAGTTACTAGAAGACAAGGAGGTAGGTTCTTTCCAGAGTTTCCACAATGAGCGCAGAGCTACTGATACTTTGATTTTAGCCTCTTAAAACTCATTTTGCATTATTTTACTTCCATAACTGTTGTTTTAAGCCACTGATTGTGGCAACTTGTTAAACTGCTGTAAGAAACAAAGTCACCCACCAACAACTTCTACTGCACTTTCAATGGCCAGGATTTAGTAACGAGGCCAACCACTCTGAAAACGAAAGTTGAGAACTACATTTTTAAAACATGAGCATATTGACAATAAAATTAGGGTCCTATCAAAACCAGAATTTTTACCCAAAATTGAGCAGTTTCCACATCAATGATTTTGTTTTTAGTTCTTTATTATTTTCTTTGCTTCAATTCTTTTAATACAAGTCTACTTCCTTATATTTCTTTTCTTTTGCATAATTTTTCTAGCTATTCCTGTTTATTCTGCTATATGTACTTTATAGTAAACTTGCCTAATGGAAAATATCCTCTTGGTAGTATGTTACATTTATAGATTAATTTGTTATTTTGAAACTTTCAATTGTGAATTGAATGAAACTTTATAGAGCAGCTATTCAGTGTTACATTCAATAAATCATGCACTTTGCTTCATCTTAATGATTGCAATCCCTACAAGGAGCAACAGTTTTCCCACATCTTCCCTGTGGTTCTTATTTTCATTACATCCTCTTTCCCAATCCTTCTGAACTTTGGCCTTAGATAAATGTTGCCCTTTAATCTTGACTGATTGGCCATTCCATAGTTGCTAAAGCTGTTGTCTCCCTATACAGCTATGTACCGGTCGGTGGAAAATTGGTGGAGTACAAGGATTGGTTCCATTCTAGACTTAAAGGGTGGCCAGCAGTTGGCAAGACCTGGGGACTCTTTGGCCCAGAGTCAGTGACATA
>NW_006408664.1:4926345-4928578 GCF_000296735.1 Chrysochloris asiatica | reverse complement strand
TGACAGTGTGTAGTAAAAAATCAATAGATAAAATCATTAATACAGATTACTTGCCTCAGTGGTTCAAGCTCACCAGCTGCTCCTTGGAAACCCTATACAAGGTCACTATGTGTCGGAATCGACTCGACAGCACTTAACAACAACAACAGACTTGCCTCAGGAAGATATGATTTCAGTGAAGCTCACTAATACATTTTCTGGCCCTCATGTGATTTCTGTTAACACTCCTGAGAAAGAGGACCCTGAAGGGGGACAATCAAAAGTGTTGTCAATGGAAAGAACAAGGTGACTATGTGGTGTCATGTTTGAGCCAAGGAATTTCCTGACATCCTCAACTTCCCATACTTTATTTCTGGACTTGAGATCTAAACTCATGAAGCCAACCAAATCATATCTTGTGAGTTTTCAAGTAGTCCAAGGAGGAAATTCTGTTTGTATCAGGCATTTAAAAAGTATGAGATCATAAACTTTTATGCTATGCTCATTATGGGTTTTATGGGTACTGTGAGTCAAAAAGTACAGAAGTTAAGATTGGAGCTGAGCCCCATCTGGGCAGCAGCTGGCAAACATTGCCACAAAGTACATCAAAAACGTACAATTCTCTCTGTCCACATATGCCAAATTGAGCAGCACTGACAGATGGAATACCCTTTGCTGTCTGCTTTCAGAGTTTGAGCTTATTCCTGTGGAAACCAAGTTACAGCTTCCTTTTCTCCTTCATCCTAGCGCATCACCAGCAGGAAGAGGGGTGTGTAGTCATGCAAAAGTAACTATTATGGCACACTCTCCTTAAGATAAGCATTGGACTGCTAACCAAAATGTCAGCAGTTTAAACTCACCACAGCTCCTCGGAAACCCTATACAAGGTCACAGTGAGTCCGAACTGACTCAAAGGCACTGAACAACAGCAACAACAATACTTTACAGGACCCCTGGTGTGGCACTGTAGGATAAGAACTGGACTGATTACTATCAGTCCTACTACTAACTTACAATGATAAGGTTGGTGTTTCAAACACATTAGCAGCTCCTTGGAAAACCTCTACAGGGTCACTACAAATCAGAACCCACTTGACAGCACTTAAAGACAAATGCAGATGAGACTTTACAGGCGAGATTACTGAGACGCAATACTTTTATCCACCTGCTGGCAATTAATGACAGTAACTAGTAAGCCTGGGACTTGAATCAGATCTGGTCGCTCCAAACGTCATGAACTTTAACCTAAAGTGCAATTAGTGCTTCTTAGATACTATGCAATAGATGTCAACCTGGTCGGGCACTAAGGAAATATGGATTATAATCCCAATTTTTTCATTATTTAGAGTCTCCTTACCTTATCCTCTCCTTCCTCTAGGCCTCAGTTTCCTTAGAGAATCTCTAAGTTGTCTTCCATTTCCTCACACTGAATAAATTGATTGGAATAAGGAAAAATTTACAGTTGAGCACCATTAAAAATTATCTTTAAGTCTGTCTGTTCTAGATAGCAAGGTATTGCTTGTGTTATGGAAGGTAGGGCAAATGGAGACACTTAAGCAAGTCCCAGGACAAGTTAAGGAAAGCACAAAGTCTGGATGAACCCAGAGAGCAAGGCTCCTCCTGCATGAATTTGTTGTGGTTCCACCATGGAGCAAGCTGTGCTTGTACACCTAGCAAACACTCAGGCTGCGGAGCTCAAAGATAGATAGGAGGGGGATATAACTGAAGATGGGAGTTGTTATCCAAATGACCCATAGCAACCCTATGCAGGGTTTCCGAGGAGTGACTGGTGAGCTTGAACTGCAGATCTTGCAGTTCAAACGGCTTTGCTGTCTGGCGCATTAACCCACAGCGCCACACCAGGACTCCACATTCCAAATAAAGATTTCATATATTGTGTTTAGAAAAAAACAAAGATTTTTTAAAACTTTTATTTACTCTTTTAGTTTAAAGGTTTCTCCCCCATCCCCTCTTTATTAGATCTAACCTTTTGAAAAAAAGAGTTTGCTCTGACATCGTTGAAAATCTTCCTGATGTTGCCAAGTGAAACTCCAATATTCATGCTGAAGCTATGCGTTTTTGACTCTATAAATCCTTCTTTCTAATTCAGTAAAGATTTACAGTCTCAGAAACCCTTTACAGGGTTGCTATGAGACAGAATCAAATCCTTGACACACAATCACCATCATCAAACTCTTGTTTATACTCCCTCTGCTTCCCATTGTTGAGGATCTTTCCACCTGTTGTTGTTGTT
>NW_006408664.1:4924895-4925440 GCF_000296735.1 Chrysochloris asiatica | reverse complement strand
CACCCTAGGGGTCAAGCAAAGTAGTGTGACAGGAAATCTATAGGAGGGAAGCTGTTTTCCCTGTAGCCAGCAGCCCCTAGCCATAGACATTGCTGATATATTGTAATGGTTAATGCTATGTGTTAACTTGGCTGGGCTGTGATTTTTAATGGTTTGGAAGACACTATGCAATCACTTTCAACTTTATGATCTGATCTGAGCAACCAATCATTGGAAGGGGAGTTTTTTTGAGGATGGGGTCTGACATCAGTATATTAATAGATAAGCTAGCAAATTTCTATCTCTCACAAACTTGCACACTTCTAGTTGCCTGACCTCTGGTTTTTGGGACCTGTGTCAGCAGAAGCCTTCAGTCACACACATGACCTTCAAATTTTGAGTTCTTCAGTTCCTGAAACCATGTGAGCCATCAGAAGATTTCAGTCTGCTAGATTTTGGACATGTTAGCCAATGAGTTTAAACCACTGATGTTGAAGTTCAAACAAACCTTGAGGTTGAGTGCATATCCTCTGGTACCACATCAGAACCATCAGAACTCTCTCAAT
>NW_006408664.1:4900193-4924268 GCF_000296735.1 Chrysochloris asiatica | reverse complement strand
AGAACCAAGACTAAGATAAGAAATTTTGTTACTCCCACTTAACATTGTAGGATAAGCACTGGACTGCTAATTATGGAAGTTAGCAGTTCAAACCCACCAACTGCTCCTTGTAAACCTACACAGGATCACTGTAAGTCAAACCAGCTCAATGGCACTTAGCAACAACAATAACAACATTTATTTATGTAATGAAAACATATTGAAAGTTACTTCATATCAGGCCTTCTGGACAAGGTATTAATGGCGGATAGGAGACACTCACATATCTATGCCAAGAAATTTACCTGGCCAACTGAATGGAAGAGATCAATATTTGTGCCCATTCCAAAGAGAGGTGATCAAACATAATGCAGAAATCATTGAAAAGTATCATTAATATCACACGTAAGTAAAATTTTGCTGAAGGTAATTAAAAATGGTTGAAATAGTACATAAACAGGGAATTGCCAGAAATTCAAGATGGAATCACAAGAGAATATGGAATAAGGGATATCGTTGCTGACATCTGAAGGATCTTGGCTGAAAGCAGAGAAGAATCAAAAGATGTTTATTTGTGCTTTATTGACTATACAAAGACTATTTACTGTGTGGATCATGACAAGCTCTAAATAACATTGAAAAGAATGGGTATTTCAAAACACTTTAATGGGCCTCATGAGGAACCTGAACATAGACCAAGTGACAGTTGTTTGAACAGAGTAAGAGGATACTGAATGGTTTAAAATAAGCAAAGGTATGCATCAGGGTTGTATTCTTTCACCACATTTATTCAATCTGTATCCTGAACAAATAATCCAAGAAGCGGGATTATGTGAAGAAGAACATGACATCAGGATTGGAGCAAGACTCATTAACAACTTGTGGTCTGTAGATAACACAACCTTGCTTGCTGGATTGAAGAGGACTCAAGATGCTTACTGATGAAGGCCAAAGACTGCAGCCTTCAGTGTGAGTTACACAGTAATGTAAAGAAAACAAAAATCTTCACAACGGAACCAGTAAATAATCAAGATAAACTGAGAAGACCGAAATTGTTTAAGACTTCATGTGGCTAGAATCCACTATCAACACTCATAGAAGAAGCACCCAAGAAATCAAATGACATGTCTCATTAGGCAAATCTGCTACACAAGACCTCTTTAAAAGTGCTCAAGAACAATGATGTCTGTTTGAGGACTTAGTTGCCCCTCACCCAAGCCATGGTATTTTCTATAGTCTCACATGCATATGAAAGTTGGACAATGAGTAAGACTATAGAAGATGCATTTGAGATATGGTGCTGGAGAAGAACATTAAAATTACCATTGATTACCAGTAGTACAACCAATTCTGTGTTAGATGAAGTACAACCTTCAATGCTCCTTAGAAGCCAGTATTGCGAGAGTTTGTCTATCATATTTTGGACATGCTATCTGTAGGCATCAGTCCCTGGAGAAGAACACCAGTTAAAAAAAGGAATACCCCAAGTAGATGGGCTGACACAGTGGCAGCAGCAATGGGCTTAAGTGTAACAGTTATAATAAAGTTGCAGAACTGGGCACTATTTTGTTCTGCTGTGTTGGGTTGCTATGAGTTGGAACTGACTCAATGGAACCTAAAAACAACAGGATGAATAAGAGAGTTTCTTCCTCATGGAATCCTCAGTTTTTGTAGGAATTGATAGATAGACAAAGGATGCTCAGAGGAATATATATGGATTGGTGTAGGCATATGGAAGAAAACAACTGTCTAAAGGGAGTTTAAATGTCTAAAGGGAATTTAGAAAAACCTAAATAGAAGATGACATCTGAGTTTCATTTTGAGGCATTTAACATAAAGAGAAAGGATGTGGGAGAAGAAACTTCCAGAGAGAAAATAAAGCATATGCAAGGAATGGAGGAGTGTAAGAACATGGACCTTCTGTTAGCCATAGTGTTTTGGAGGGCAGTGTTCCTGTGAGAAAATGGTGTCATCTCAGGTTGAAGAACTGATATCAGCCAGATGATGAAAGGGATTTATCTGCTTATAAAGGGTTGACTCTTAGTGTGGAACTGTAGGATAAGCACTGGATTGCTCACCACAATGTTGGTGATTAAAACTCAGCAGCCATGCCTTAGAACCAGCTCAACTGCACTTAAAAACAGCAACAAGAGGGGTGAGGGCTGAGGATTTCCATTTGATTTTGGAGGCAATGAGAATCTGGATTCTGGAGAGGTAGAAAGACTAGTCCAGAAGCTGCTGTGTATTATAAAAGTGAAGGAGGGGACACATGCAAGACTCTTAGGAGGCATAATTGAAAAGACTTGATGTCCAATTGGATAAATGTTACATCCAAGAATAATACATTATTATCTACAGTCTTGGGAATGAGGGATGGCCATGTTAGTAGAGAGTGGTGAACAGTGTTTGCCTGAGAAGGCAACAAACACTGATTGAGCTATTCATTGGTAGGGAGGTCTGTGAATGGTGAGAGCAGGAAAGTGGGCATAACAGTGAATAGAAACATTTTCTACTCTCTAGAAGCTTGCCATCTGCTTCATTGATCAAGGTGTGGTCCTCATACTACATCAGCATCACCTGGCAATTTGTTATGCAGAATCTCAGACCTCATCCCAGACTGACTGAATCATAATCTGAATTTTAACAAGACAAGCAGGTCATTTATAAGCATTTTAAACCATTTCCTTTACAATTTTTTTTGTGTGTAAAATTATGCAGATATAATGCTTTTTGCTAATGCTGAATCATTGAGTATGTAAAAATATTTGTTAGGTATAATGGATAGTATGTGGGAAATAATGTAATGGACTCTGGTTGTAGCATAAGGGAGATTAAGCATGGAAAAAATTATTGTATAATAGCAATCTTATTATTATTATTTTTTTTTTAGTGAAACTTTGGAAAACACACCCTGCCCTGTTAATTGTTGTTCAAGTCTACTTCCTTTTATTACTGCATTCATTGCATTGCCTTCTGGTTCCCTAGACAGGTAAGTGATTTCCAACCTGCTAGAGTAGGACATCATTTGATACCCTGATTTGTTCTTCACCAAAAAGGAGAGTCCTCCATTTATTTTGATTTCCCAGACCTCAATAAGCTGCTTAACAAAAGAGATCCTGAAAGACAATTTCCACATTGTAAAACTTTTTACAATGCCAAAGTCAGTAAGGAAAAACACCAATCAAAGCCACTAATGACAGAGGACCTTCTTACTGTGAACTTTTTGTACTTTTGGTTAAAGTGGTCCACTCCTTCCATAAATGTGTTGTTTTCTGAAACTGCTCTTGGGCAAGAGATTACTGAAGAGAGACTGGGAAAAACAACTAAGTGAAACTTATCCGTACCTACGGTCATGAAATAAGTCAAGAACGCATGCTTGCACTGTATTGCACATGAAAATAACTTATTCAATTGACTATTACTTAATCTCAACATGGCACACTCCCAATAACATCAGAAGCAGTAAATATACATACAAACCTTATCTTGCTCTACAAAGAGGCAGCCGTTTTACACTATTCCTTGATTCATCACCTCATACAGTACCTTACAACACAGCAATATGGTACTGATGAACTTCCTTCTGTTTTATGCAGTTATACAAGTCCCAAGTCTGATGCCAGCATGCACTATACATGTAGAAAAAAGCCTCCCAAGAAACCACAGAGGCATAAAGTATAAGTGGTACTTATATGTCCCATGGATAATGAAAGACTTAAAGTTTGGGAAAACTGGTTCAGGGTGATTCTTAGAATTCTTTAGATTAGCATCAAATTTATAGAGAAAGCAATGAGAGAAACAGTATAAAGTATAAATAGAAGTACGGAAGATCCAAATAATTCATCACAGTACAATTGAGTCAGAAATTCATGCTTTTGTTTGGCTCAAAATTTTTACTTGATGATAATTATGCCTAACTATCAACCTTGACTCTCTTATCTTGATCCAACTTCATATTTCTACTGGTTTCCTTTGCTTACATGTGGTACTTATACCATGAACAGAATATTGGGCAACTAAAATAGATCTATATAAAATATATCTATATAACAGACTACTGATAGATAGCAGCCTGCAGTATGGGTTGCACCTCAATGTAAAGAGAAACTAAATCCTCATCAAGATAAGTGGAGAAAAGATTGAAGTTGTTAAAGACTTCATTTTGCTAGGATCAACTATCAACACTCATGGAAGTAGCAGCCAAGAAATCAAACAATGTATTGAATTGAGCAAATCTGCTGCACAAGACCTCTGTAAAATGTTCAAGAGCAAAGATGTCAGTTTGAGGACTAAAGTGCACCTGACCAAAGAAAGCCATGATATTTTCAATAACCTCATATACATGTGAAAGTTGGACAATGAAGAAGGAAGGTGACAGAAGAATTTATGCTTTTGAGTTATGGTGATGAAGGAGAATATAAAAAGTTTCCTGTACCTCTAGAAAAATAAACAAACCTGTGTTGGAAGGTGTACAGTCAGAATGCTCCTTAGTAGCCAGGATGACCAGACTTTGTCTCTTATATTTTGGACATATTATCAGGAGTGATCAGTCCCTGAAGAAGGACATCATGTTTGGTAAAGTGGAAAGTCAGTGAAAAAGAGGAAGATCCCCAACAAGATGGACTGGTACAGTGGCAGTAGCAATGGGCTCAAGCATAGCAATGATTGTGAGGCTGGCACAAGACTGGGCAATGTTTCATTCTGTTGTGCATAGGGTAGTTATGATGGCACCTAACAATGAGTAATATAACAAACTTGTTATCATCTATGTGGTATCTTCATTAACTCATTATTTCTATGTTCTAAAAAGCTAGTGAGAAGGCTTTATGGAAGAAGAAGATAAATCCTCCAACTTCTAGGTCTGAGAAGAGACTAAGAAGGGTAAGGAAGTATCAACTCCTGGGGATTGCTTGGATACCAGCCATTATGGGGCTGGAGATAATACCATTCTAACATCTCCTCTTTGCCTCAGAATCTGTTCTCTGCTCCATACATGAACCTTTGTAGTTGGGACTCTCACTTTTGTAACCTCTAGTCAATTTTGTTATAACCCAATTAGGGCAAAAGAGGGATTATTGAGGTGTTCTGTTTTTAGTATGGATTTATTAGAATGAAAATGTGATGCAGATCAGGACATTTGTAAAGAAAGTTATAAGCAGAGTTATAAAGATTATTCAGGACAATAATACAAAAGAAAAAGGCTTTGTGAAATGCCTAAAACACACAAGATGAATAACAGAATATATTGCCTTTTCATAACCTTGAAATAGCAACACTAGAAACAAGCTAATTTAAGCCTTGATATGCACCATCAAAGCCAACACTTTCAGTGTGATAATCTATTAGTTGAACCAAGACCATGAGTAGCAAAAAAATCACATTCAATAACTCCTGTGATGACTAGAATGACTATATGTTAGATTAGAGATGCTACAAAGAAGAATGCATTGGCTTTAGAAGTCTTAAGCTAATGCAGTCTAAACAAATCACAGATGACTTACAGTGACAATGTTAGGTTGTTTTTTGAGTACACAATGAATGAAAGAGATATTTTGCTCTGAACTGCTCTAGTTTCTATGAGCTGCAGGTGTGAAGGAAATAATTTCTCAGGGACGGGTCAAAGATATTCAGAAACACAACACATTCCATAAACTACTCTGAAGGAATAGCTCTTTTACACTCTAGAAATCAACCTGGGGTGGTTTTTAGTAACTCCTAGGAGGGATGAATGTGCACTCTCATTCTGGCTGCCGTTAGCTGTTAGGACAATTTACTCCACCTCAGTTTTTTCATTTCACAGTGGACTGAGATGTGGCCATCAAACTATCCAGTGACTATTTTCCCAGTTACTGGGTATATAATAAATAAGTTCATCCGCTCCCCAAATTCTAGTTTTAACTCCTTAACCTATGGAAATTAGGATACGATAGAAGCAAAGGTCAAAGGGAAGTTTCTGGATTTTTATCTTTGTACCAAAATCATAAAAAATGTCAGGGAAAGGAAAGAATAGTAGTGATTGCCAACACATAGTCACCTTACCCATTTTTTGGCCTATGCAGAAGACTTATGATAAAAAATGTGGCATTCCAAATTTAATCACTATTGGCTTTAAATAAGTTGCTTCTCTAGATGCAGTATCTTTAATAGCATAAATAAATAAATAAAATTTTTGATACCTGTTGTATAGCTATAGAGCTGGCAATGCTATTTACTTTTTTCTCCTAACCTAATAAACAGAATACTATATGCAGTTTCAGCAATGTAAACTTTTCCTAATTGCTACATCAACTCTTAGCTCTTTACTATGATGGCTCAAAGAAACCAAGAGCAATTTAATACTCCACAGGACATAACTCTGTCCAATGACTTAGATAAAATAATGCTACTGATATATGGTGTAAAGTAAATAACTGACATCAGAAGGAATTCCTTATGGCTCATAAGACTATGCATTCAGAATGTGGGTCTAAAGAATTCCAGAACATGCCAAGTTAGGAGAGTTTCTGGTATAGAGTTATTGGGAACACACTAGAATTTCATTTCCAAAGTGAAACATGCTTCTGCATATTGTGTTTCTTATTCGAAGAAGGAAGTACAGTGTTTTGAGTCTTTTGGGATTTGGAAGGTGATGTATTCTACTTTCCAAATGTACTTGTGCCTTCCTGATGCACTTTCTAAGTCACCCTTAAAACCATTATCTTTTTTTTTTAAGTTTTTACTTTTTATTATTATTATGATGATGATAAGTGTATGTTGTTGTTAAATGCCGTTGAGTCAGTACCGACTCATAGTGACCTGGTATAGGGTTTCCCAGGAGTGGCTGGTGGGCTTGAACTGTTAACCTTGTGACTCAAAACAACCTTGCAGTCAACCACATTAACCCACAATGCCATACCAGGACTCTTGATAAATATATAGGTAAGAACAATTTTCACATGTACAGTTAGTGATATGAATTATCCTCATTATGTTGTTCAACCATCACCCCCGGGCCATTCCCAATGTTTTCTCTCATCTTTAACATATGCTCAGTGTTCCCTAAGCATTGTGTTTTCCTTTACTTTCCCTCCCACAGCCCCTAGTAACCGCTAATGGACTTTGATCTGTATACACTTGCCTATTCTAGATATTAAATATGTTGTCATTGTTGCTAAGTGCTGTTGAGTCAGTTCTGACCCATAGCAACCCTGTATAGGATTTCCAAGGAGCAGCTGTTGAGCTTGAACCCCTGACCTTGTGTTTCACACCGACTTTGCAATCCAGCACATCAACCCACAGCACCTCATCAGGACTTCAGTATTATAGATAGGTGAGGCCACACTATAGTTGTCCTTTTGTGATTGACTTATTTCACTCAGCATATTTGCAAAGTTTATTCATATTGTATCATCTATCAGACTTTATTTCTTTTTACGGCTTGGTGGTATTCCACTGTTTGTATATACCACATTTTGTTTATTATCCATTCATCTTTTTTGGACATTTAGGCTATTTTCAGATTTTGACTATTATAAATACTGCTGGAATGAACATTATTTGTCTACGTTCCTGCTTTCAGTTATTTTGTATATATATCTAGGAATGAAAATGCTGGGTCATTAAGCAAGTTTATGTTTAATTTTTTGAGAAACCACCAATCTGTTTTCTGCAGAGGCAATGCCATTTTACAATCCTATCAGTAATGAGTGAAGATTCCAATTTCTCTACATCCTTACCAAAATCTGTTGTTCCCTTTTTTGTCAAGTATAGTCATCTTAGTTGTTATGAAGTGATATCTCACTGTGATTTTCATTTGACTGTGCTCACAACAAGAGAAGGTTCTGCAATCGTTCAAGGTTACAACATGAGGGAGTCTGCCTTTATGAATCAGCAGGTTCAATGACGCTCAAAGTGTCTATGTCAGGTTGACATGGGCCATAAAACATATGGCAAGTTCTTAATAACTTTCCCTTGACCCATACTTTTTTAGATTAGTTGACTGAGTAGGAAAATTTGGGGTCCTGACTTACATATTGTTGTTGTTGTTAAGTGCCATCAAGTCGGTTCTGACCCATAGCGACCCTGTACAGGGTTTCCAAGGGTGTAAATCTTTACGGGAGTAGAAAGCCTCATATTTCTCCCGTGGAGCAGCTGGTAGTTTCGAACCACTGACCTTAAGGTTCGCAGCCTGATTCGTAACCACTACGCTACCAGAGCTTTGTAAATATGCTGGAACTATCCAGAAATGGGTTGCTACAGAATTACAGATGCACTGTGGAGTGGTTCTAAAATCTAGTGGGCAAGAGGTTTTGACACACTGAGACCATTTAGGGTATACATTTGAGTGTCCAATTTACCTTCAAAAAGAGACAGCTGGGATTATGAGCACAACAATTAATAAGTGTAAAGGTTTGTCTATTGGTCAAGAACTTGGAAGAAAAAAATAATGGTGAATTATTGGCGAGGAAATTAGAAAAAGAAGGCAGTTGATAAACTTCTGAGTGGATCAAGAGAGTCTGTTTGTGAATGTTCACCAATAATCAGTAGTCAAGGGGGAAGGCCATACTATTCGATGTATGTCTTTCAGCCACTTTAACCAGCAGCTCTTGTTTAACTGGGTCATGATAAAAGCAGTCTTGGTAGCTGAGAAGGAGATTATGCATAGATTCAATCATTTGAGCTTCCTCTTCATGCTTTTGGAAAAATAGTCTTAAAAATCCATTTTTTAAACTATTTTTAAAAACAAAAGGTGAATACCATGATCCTGCAATAGAAATAATCATAATATTCAAGTGGATCTGTGGCTAAACATGCAAGTTAAACAGGTGTGGGAAAGCAAATGCTACTATACTCACAAATCTATATATAAGCTTGACATAAGATATTTCTACATATTTGCTTATATTATGTACTGAAAGTACACAAAAACAATGCTCTACAATTTACTTTTTTGAGTAGCAACTGGGGTCTAAAAAGTACATGAGTGGCCATCTAAGGTATAATTGTTGGTCTCCCCCTATCTGGAGGAAAGAAGAATGATGAAAATTGAAGACGCTTGCAAACAATTTGTTCAATGGGCTAATGGAACCAATGACATTAGTCACCACAACCCTGAGACCAGAAGAACTAGATGATACCTAGTTACAACGACCAACTACTCTGAAGAAATCATATTAGAAGGCCCTGTTTAAAGTAGGAGAAAATGTGGATGGGACAAAACAAAACATTATTACTGGTTAAGAAAGAGACTAGAAGAATTCAAGACTGTGGCCCTTGTTCACCCTTCAAGTCTAGAACTGAGCTCACCTTTGTGCTCCAGTTTTCAGTCACGCTGTAGATAGTATATAGGGAGACAACACTATTATGGTATGTATACAATAGAACGGTTTACCATTGAAGATCAAAAGGGCAGCATTTACCTAAGGACACAATTCTGAAGAGTTGGGAAAGAAAGAGAATGGAAACAAGAATCACAGGGATGAAGTGGGACGAGTGATGTTACATTGAGGGGATTGTAATCATTGAGATGGAATGAAACGTATGCTTTCTTGAATGGAAAACTGATGATCTATCTGCTTTGCAATTTTCACTCAATTTACTTTTACAAGTTTTTGAAAACTAAATGGTTGTTGTTAGGTGCCATCAAGTTGGTACCGACTCTATACACAACAGAAGGACACACTGCCTAATCCTGGGCCAACCTCACAATTTTTGCCATGCTTAAACCCAGTGATGCTGCCACTTGGCCAATCCATTTCGCTGGGGTTCTTCCTCTTCTTCTCTGATCCTCCACCTTACCAAACATGATATCCATGAAAAGTAAATTAGCAGAGATTTAGCCTTATAAGCATATTGATGCATGTAAACTGGGTTTACAAAAAATAGTTTTGTTGTCACAGCTAATTACAGATAATATTTTTACAAAAAATAATAAATTTTTGCTGAAACACTGCACACAAACACAAAAAATGCAGGTGCCCAAACTCTCTTAATATGAAAGATCTAAATATTTATTGAAACTCAAATTCTGTAACTGGTACATAATCTTCCTTCCAGGCAAGGTCTCAAAAGCCTATTTAGTTCATTTCTGTAGTTACCCTAAGAGGTCACTTTCATGTTAAGTCTGAGCTCTCTGAGATCTCCAGGGTCACTAAGTTGGAGATCTCTCTGAGATCTCTAGGGTCCTCTAAGTTCTTCAGAGGACTGAGAGACAACATTGAGGCACTGGTAGTGGAAGCAGGGAGGAGAGACTGTAGGCATTGGCTGTAGGAGATGGGATATGAAGAGATGGAGAGATCAGTTCCAGCCACTCCATGGTGGAAACTCATCAGGCTGAACGATTGCCAAAAATCATCAGTTGTCAACTTATTGCTTGTGAAAATCCAATAAAACTCAAAAATAGAAAAGATTTGGGGGTGGGTAGATATCCTAGATAAAAAAAGCAGTGAGGCAGTATATTGCCCCCCTCCTCAGCTTTCCCCCTTATCTTATATCTGTTATCATTTGACATTGTTTTTAAACAAACCATGTACTGGTGCTAAAAAAGAAAAAACATTGTTACATGCAAATCTGAGCTATATTAAATGAATAAAAAAAAGGAAGGACCTTACTAAATGATGACATTTTTTTCCTTATACACATTTTCATCTATCCCCCAATCTCTTCAAAAATTTATGATCTTCTTTGAAAAGAGGTAACTGTTTTCCTGTGATTGACTTGTTACCTGTATGAAAGACACATTGCAAAGTATTAGAAATTTACTTCTATTTCCTGAAGGAAGAGTATCATATAATTTTATAGCACTTAAACTGAAAAAAATTGTTACATATATATGCATACATATTTTAGGCAAGGATCAAAGGAAATGTAGAAGTTTTCTTCCTTTGTCCTTCAAATTCTTATTAGGTATCTGAACAATTAAATAATGGAACAAGCAAGGGATACATTTGTTGTTGTTGTTACGTGCCATGGAGTCGGTTCCAACTCATAGCGACCCTGTACAGGGTTTTCCGAGGCTGTAAATTTTTATGGGAGCAGAAAGCCTCATCTTTCTCCCATGAAACAACTGGGTAGTTTCAAACTGCTGACCGTGAGATTAGCAGCCTGATTCATAACCACTATGCTACCAGAGCTCCTTAAGGGATACATAGGCTTCTAAAATCATTTATTATTTTGTTGGAAAAATGACACTGAGTTAACCTCAACCTACACTTTATCCAGTGTAACACACAGCTACATGAACTAATTGTACAAACTCTATGATGATACCCCTGACATACTTAACATCTCTTTGTAGCTGACAGCAGTTTTTACTTCCCAAAATCTCTTTACATTGTATGTTTCTTTTCTATTCTAGTAAGAAAATCTCCACTTGAGCAAAGCTAATACACAGACAAGAAATAATTCCTTTTTCCTTTATCACTAATAAGTCCTCCAGAAGTATAACTGAATATTAATGACAGCTGCCTGTCAAAAATGTCATTTTTGTCAAATTAATCACTTACCAATTTTTCAACATGACTTGAAATCCTTATTTTTTAATGAAATGTCATTTTTAAAGACATGAAATTATTAGTTTTGTCACAAAGTTGTATCACTAACTGCAGACATATATAATTGTACAGTTGTGAGTCTCTAGAATTATCACTGGTCAGAGACCTTACTTAAGGGACCAGGCCTAGCAGGAAGCTAATAGATGATATTTTTTGATGGTTTTGATGGAACGGTCTTAAGAGTTACTATTTGTACAGGACTTAATAACACCTCTCTTGAAGACTTATTGTCTGTGTTGGCATTTTACCATCTCAATTCTGATAGAAACTTATTGAAAATTTCAACTAATGTCCTTTTATTCAGGGTTCTATGCTAAGCAGTGTCTTCTCAGGAGGTTTGTTAAGCCACAAAATTCCATACATAAGGAAATATCCTTGGAATCACAATTATGTTTCAATTCTTTGGCAGTAATTTTCCATTGTTCACTCTCTCATAAGTGCAGACTCTCTCCCATCCTCTAATATCTATTTTCTTATCAAACTATTAATATATAATAATCTTCAAATTCAATATATTAAGAATGGTGTTGTTGTTAAGTGTCTTTGGGTTAGTTCCAACTCATACCAATCCTGTATGCTGAATTTGAATTGCAGACTTAGTGGCTAGCAGTCCAGTACTTATTCTATAATGCCACATAAGAATAGTCATCTTTAACTTCTTTTACATGACATTATTTCAATCATTAAATTTATACTATTATTTTAAATGCCATAAGTAATTCATAATAGTGAAATTGCCATTGTTGTTGTTGTTAGGTGCCATCAAGTCGGTACCAACTCATAGCGACCTTATCCACAGCAGAATGAAACACTGCTTGATCCTGGGCCAACCTCACTACTGTTGCCATGCTTGAGTCCATCGATGCTGCCACTTGGCCAATCCATCTTGTTGGGGGTCTTCCTCTTTTTCTCTGACTCTCCACCTTACCAAACATGATTATCTTCTCCAGTGACTGGTCCCTCCTGAGAATATGTCCAAAGTATGAGAGATGAAGTTTGGCCATCTTGGCCTGCAAGGAGTACTCTGGCTGCATATCTTCCAAAATGGATCTATTGGTTCTTTTGGCAGCCCATGGCACTTTCAATATTCTCCTCAAACACCATAACTCAAAAGCATCAATTCTACTACAGTCTTCCTTATTTACTGTCCAGCTTTCGCATGCATATGAGGTTATTGAAAACACCATGGCTTGGGTCAGGCGCACCTTAGTCCTCAAGCTGACATCTTTGCTCTTCAACACTAAGATATTTATTCACAACACTAACTGTCATCATGTAACTGTCAACCTGTATTTAATTTTGTATCACATGGATCTCACAACTACATTATGCTAACTGAAACCAATTTCTAGTTGGATTTAAGATTCCTAGGAAAATTTGAGTTATAATAAATAATTAAGCAGGGAGTTAAGACTAAGAAAGCTTGTCATGTGAGGCTTTTGGGTTTCTTGATTGCCTCATTGCCTATGACCTGCTCAACCAATCGTCTTTGCTACTGATAACATGGTCACAATTAGGACATTGCTACCAGCTTTGTAATCACTAATACAGCTGCATTGGGGCTTTCTGTCCAGTGATCCTTTTGTTTTCTTTTTGTGCATGTCTTCAAATCTCATCTTATTCATATTTTGTCCATAATTTCAATAACACTCTTACCAATAATCGAAATGCCTCTGCCTTCTTTTTGCTATCTTGTCTAAAATCTTTTATGAAACTTACTTTCTGCTTCTTTTGTGCCTAGAGAAACATCATTAAACTGTTCAGAATATAAATATAAATATAAAATACTATACTAATTCATACTTAAATATTCACTCTGTTCTCCTTAAGGTAAAAAGACTGTTCTTTTTCTGATTAGAGAGTTGGACAGAAACATTCAAGTGTGGCTGGCTCAGTCTTTCCTCTTCCTTTTCTTGTTGTATACAGAAAGCACATATTTTGCTCTTCTCCTGCAGCTGTCAAAATATTAAAGGGTAGGCTCTACTTTTGCAGGGAGATGGGAACCAGGGTGTCCTTAGGCTACCCTTCTCAAATCCCAAAAAAACTGGTGCATGAACTGAAAATCATGAGAAATAAACAAGGAAGGGAAATTTTATGGAAAAGTAATATTCAAAAATTGAGGCTCTGGGACAGATCAGAGTCCATTGTTGTTGTTGTTTTAAACTAGGGTTAATTTTGTTTGTCTTTTGACAGTTTCAAGTGTTTATATTATTTATGTTTCAAGTTTTCACGCTTTTATAATTGTGGGAAGGGTTGGTGGCTGGTGGGTTAGGATTTTAACTTGTCTGCCTAAGTGAACTTAGGTTTTAAATGGTGCTTCAGTTTGGCTTACTATTACAAGAAAGCTGAGATGGGATTAGATCTTTAAGGTATTGGTGGTAAAAACTCTATTTTCTGCTTCAAGAGAATTTCTCAGCCAGGTGTACATGGAAACTCTATAAATTTCAAGGTATTTGAGTTCTGAACAACTTATAGAGTGCTAGTGGATTTTACCTTTAACATTTATCTGCCAGGCCTATGTAGGCAGCACTGAATTGATTGTCTAAATTCCATTTTGCTTGCTGGACCAAGAGGGAACTTTGATTAACATTAAGTTGTTGTTGTTGTTGTTGTTGTTGTTGTTAGGTGTCATCGAGTCGGTACCGACTCATAGTGACCCTATATACAACAGAAAGAAACACTGCCCTATCCTGGGACAGTTGTTGCCACGTTTGAGCCCATTGATGCTGCCACTTTGCAAATCCATCTCGCTGGGGGTCTTCCTCTTTTTCTCTGACCTTCCACCTTACCTAACATGATATCCTTCTCCAGTGACTGGTCCCTCCTGACAATATGTCTGAAATATGAAAGATGAAGTTTGGCCATCCTGTCCTCCAAGGAGCACTCTGGCTGTACTTCTTCCAACACAGATCTATTGGTTCTTTTGACAGTTCATGGTACTTTCAATATTCTCCTTCAACACCATAACTCAAAAGCATCATTTCTTCTATCCAGCTTTCGCATGCATCTGAGGTTATTGAAAATACCATAGCTTGGGTCAGTGAGGTAATATGTTTTTTTTTCCCACAAGGTTTAGAATGTCTGGTGATGCTATAGGATAAACATTAGACTACTTACCACAAAATCTGTAGTTCAAACCCACCAGCTGCTCCAGAGGAAAAAGATGAAGCTATTTGCTCCCATAAAGATTTACAGTCTCAGAAATCCTAGATAAAGTAATTATAAGTCAGAATTAATTCTACAATGCCCCCCCCACACACACACATACACACACAAGATTGGCTCATTCCTTACCATGTTATCTCAAATGGGTTTTCTTAATGATGGATTATCTGCCTTTGGCTTTTGTAGACACAAACTGTGGCTCCACCCATAGAAGTGAGGTAGATTGTATTAATGAAATTATAAAGAAAGATTTAGACTTCCTTATAAAGATAAAAGTACACCATCGTATTTAATGGATGAATGACTTAATAAAATTATTACAGACTCAGGAGGTAAAGAGGCAATGTCCTATACCAGGAACTTTCTGTTGCCAAGCAGAAAATTTACCTAGGAAGTCAAGAAAGAGCTGGAGTGATCTGAGAAACAGTTTTTCAAATAGACAGCATTCTAGGCAGGCCTATTACCGAAATAAAAACAAAAAAAGAAAGGTTGGAGATCTAGATGAGAAAGAAAAATATAAGTGAAACACATATTATAAGATAAACTAAACAAGTAAGAAGGGAGAAATGAGACAGTGAAGGTCAGACTGATGAATATAAATGGAAAAATAAGATGCACTTAGGTATGACTGCTCTTAACTCTTAAATGAGGTATTAGATTTTGTCTTTCATGTTAGTGATACTGGTAAAGCTAATACAAGGCCCAGAAAAATGTGATAGAAGCAACATTACAGAGTAGAAACTAGAACTATTGCCTGAGGAAGCAACTCTTCAGGACTTTACTGTGAAGTTTATTTATAAAGTTTAAGTTAGTGAATCTATACCAAAAGCAATTGTGAAACCATCCCTTGAAGGTTAAGAAAGCTATACCAAATAATTACATACAATTTAAACAGTTTTGAAAAGAAAAAACTTTGAATATCATCATTAAATTGTCAAAGAACTACTAAGTTTCATGGTGACATAGCTGGTTTTAAGCAAACACAAAAAAAAATGTGTCAAAGACAGGTATAGAATGAACAGTTACAAAGACTTATTTCCCAGGGAAATGACCCCTGATCTGATTACCGATTGAAGAAGGTTGAGATTGAGTGATAGGGAAGAAGGGTAAGTGCAGAGACAAATCAGAAGAATGGATGGAAGATGGTGAAAGCTTGTAATAGACGGTGGCATTATGGATGGATGAAATGGACATAATCTAATGATAATAAGTAAATAAGGCTTAATGATGGGTTAATATGAAGTAAAGAAAACAAAACGTTGATGATAACAACTAGGTTTCTGAATGTGCAGTTTACTGATAAATAGCAGATGTCATTTTTTAAATGGACATCAGAAGATGAAGAGAAAGCTTTCAGAGAGATAATAAGCTCAATTTTGGTCACTTGTCATTTGAAGTATCTGCAAAAGATGTAATTAAGTATATAGAGCAGGTCTTCACTATAGTCTGGAGTTCAGAAAAAAGTGCTATGATGGAGCTATATATTTAAGAGTTATCATTAAAGTGTAGTAAGAATTAGAATCCAAAGCATGGATAAAAACAGCAAGTTAGATCATAGATTATATAAAAGTGATTTGGAAATACCTCACAGAGTTCTAATATTCATGGTTTAGGAAGAGGAGATGCTCCTAAAGGAGACTGAAAAGAAATGGTCAAAACATTAGAAAGAAAATGTTAGAGGTTTTATCATGTAAACCAAGAGGAGAGGAAAGGTCATGATTAGTATCTTAGGCTGTGTTCTCTAGAGAAGCAACACCAGTGACAATTATAAATATTATTATTGTTGTCAAGTGTTGTTGAGTCAGTTCTGACTCAGAGAAAACCTATGTAGGTTTTCTGTGGAGCAGCTGGTAGTTTTGAACTGCTGACCCAGCAATCCAATGCTTGTATCAAGGAAATATTTTACATAGTTGTAGAGGCAAGTTCCATGTTTGTGGGTCAGATGTCTGGCTGGGGACTTCTGACTCACACAGCTGCAGGGCTCAGAACCAAGACTGGTAGGTCAGGTGGCAGGTAGACAGGCAGGCAGGTCAGGCAGGTTGGGAAAGTCAGAAAGGTTAAGTAGGTTGGGTAGGTTGGGCATGTAAGATGGTCGGCTTCTGATGACTTCCAGGATAGGCAGGCAATAGAGCAGGCCACAGACTCAAGAACTGGATGGAGGTCAGTTGATAAGTCAGCTGCAGAATCCAAACCCAGCAGAAAGCAGAAAACTTTGCTTAAGTATTCAATATATCAGAAGCAGACCACACCCTTGAGGAAACATCCTTTCACTTGACTGGCTATTAATTGAAAATCTCATTATAGAGGTAATTACATTATATTACATATCATCATACACACTGACTACATCTCAACAGCCAAACCACCAAGAATTCTGACTCAGTCAAGTTGACACAAAAACTTAGCTATAACAACTGGCAAATAGGTAAACCAAAACAAGGTTGGAAAGCATCCATTAGATTACTATCATGTATTATTAGTGATTAAATCCACTTTGGTAGTACCAGTTTCAATAGAGTAGAAAGAATAATAGGCATATTGGAGTGGGTTGCAGAATTACCAGGAGGTAGGAATACGAAGACAGAAAGTATACAGGTAATTTATTAAAGACTGACAAATTAATTGGACTTTTGAATTATTAGATATTAGTGCATCCTTAAACGTATGGTTTTTGAATGATTAGATATTAGTGCATTCTTAAATGCACAATCAGTGATGAACAGAACATTTCATTCTTTCCATTCAAATAACTGTGGAGTTTTATCCAAGGATGTTTCCTTAGATGTTCTGCAATACAACCTCTCCTCTGTTGGAATGTGTTGTGTCTGCTCAGCATCACCACCACTTCTAAAATCACTTCTGCATTATGAGGAAAAGCAAAGATACACTGTTCTGAACCTCTTTGCTTGTATGTTTCTTGATTAGCATTTACAATTGAGGGAAACTTGTGAAATTTTGAAGGCTGAGGAGAAGAAGCTGTTAATCTCTCAAAATGAATTTAGTCAGAGGTTGTGGACAGAGGTTTATTGAGAATTGCTTTACTGTCGTAGACTGGATTGTTAGCTGCCATTGAGTCAGTTCCAAATTATAGCAACCCTATGTACAACAGAATAAAACACTGCTCTATCTTTTGTCAGCTTCACAATTGTTACGTTTGAGTCCAAGGCTACTACCACTGTGCCAGTAGATCTCCTTAGGGATATTCCTTTTCTCGCTGACCCTCCACTGTACCAAGCACGATGTCCTCCTCCAGAAACTAGACCCTCCTGAGGGTGCATCTGAAGTATGAAAGATGAAGTCTTGCCATTCTGGTTTCTAAGGAGCATTCTGACTTCTTCCAACACAGATTTGTTTGTTCTTCTGGTAGTCCATGGTACTTTAATATTCTTCTCTAACATCATGACTCAAATACATCAGTTATTCTATGTTGTTGTTGTTGTTGTTAGGTGCCATCAAAAAAAGTGCCAACTCATAGCGACCTTATGCACTGCAGAATGAAACACTGCCTAATCCTGGGTCAACCTCACTATTGTTGCCACGCTTGAGCCCATTGATACAGCCACTTAATCAATCCATCTCATTGGGGGTCTTTCTCTTTTCCTCTGACCCTCCACCTTACCAAACATGAGATCCTTCTCCAGTGACTGGTCCCTCCTGACAATATGTCTGAAGTATGAGAGATGGAGTTTGGCCATCTTGGCCTCCAAGGAGCACTCTGGCTTCACTTATTCCAGCACAAATCTGTTGGTTCTATGGGCAGCCCAAGGCACTTTCAATATTCTCCTCCAACACCATAACTCAAATGCATCAATTCTTCTATGATCTTCCTTATTTACTGTCCAACTTTCACATGCATATAAGGTTATTGAAAATACCATGGCTTGGGTAAAGTGCACCTTAGTCCTCAAGCTGACATCTTTGCTTTTCAACACTTTAAAAAGGTCTTGTGCCACAGATTTGCCTAATGCAATATGTTATTTGATTTCTCGACTGCTGCTTCCATGAGTGTTGATACTTGATCCAAGAAGAGTGAAGTCCTTGACAACTTTAATCTTTTCTCCCTTGATAAGAATGTTGTTTATTGGTCCAGTGGTGAGGATTTTTGTTGTCTTTACAATGAGATGTAATCCATACTGAAGGCTGTGCTCTTTGATCTTCATCAGTAAGTTTTTGAAGTCCTCTTCACTTTCAGCAAGCAAGGTTGTATCATTTTCATATCACAGGTTGTTAATGAGTCTTCCTCCAATCCTGATGCCACCTTTTTCTTCATATAGTCTTCCTTGTTCATTGTCCAACTATGAGACATCTGAAAATACCATGGATTGGGTCAGGTGCACCTAAATCCTCAAACAGACAACTTTGCTCTTGAACATTTAAATGAGGTTCCGTGCATCAGATCTACCTAATGTAATACATCATTTGATTTCTTGGTCATTCCTTCCATGAGTGCTGACAGTGGACCCAAGTAAAACGAAGTCTTTGACAACTTCAATCTTTACTTACTAAGTTTATCATGATGTTATTTGTTGATACAGTAGTGAGGATTTTTGCTTTCTTTACATTTAGGGACAATCAACACTGAAGGCTGCAGCCTTTGATCTTCACCAGTAAGTCTTTTAATTCCTCTTCATTTTCAACAAGCAAGAATGTATCATCTACATATCTCATATTGTTAATGAGTCTTCCTCCAATCCTGTTGTCCTATTCTTCTTCATATAATACAACTTCTCAGATTACTTGCTCAGCATACAGATTGAATAAGCATGGTGAAAGAATACAACCTTGACACATGCTTTTCCTGAAATCAAACAATTCACGGTCCTCTTGTTATGTTCAAGCCTCTAGGTCTATGTAAAAGTTCTCATGAGCACAATTAACTGTTCTGGAGTACCCATTTTTGTGATGTTATCCATAGCACATAATGATCCACACAGTCAAATGACATTACATAATTAATAAAGCACAGGTAAACATCTTTCTAATGTTCTCTGCTTTCAGTCAAGATCCATCTGATGTCAGCAATGATACCCCTTATTCCAAGACATTGTCTGAATCCATCTTGAACCTCTGGCAGTTCCCTGTCAATGTATTGTTGCAGCTACTTTTGAATTGTCTTTAGTAAAATTTTGCTTGCATGTGATATTAATGATATTGTTGGATGATTTCTGCATTCCATTGGGTCACCTGTCTTTGGGATGGACACAACTATGCATCTCTTCCAATCAGTTGGTCAGGTAACTATCTCCTAAATTTCTAGGCATAGGTGACAGAATGCCTCCAGTGTTGTATCAGTTTGTTAAAAATTCTCAATTTGTAGTCCATCAATTCCTTGAGCATTGTTCTTTGCCAATGTACAGTGCAGCTTGGATTTCTTCCTTTAGTACCATTGCTCTTGATCATATGTTACCTTGTGAAATTGTTGAACACTGATCATTTCTTTTTGGTACAGTTACTCTGTGTATTCTTTCCATATTCTTTTGATGATTTCTGCATCATTCAATATTTTACCACATAATCCTTCACTGTGTGGTGCTACAGGATAATGCACTGGATCACAAGGTCAGTTTGAATAGCAAGGTTGGCAGTTCAAACTCACCAGCCGCTCCTAAAGAGGGTCACTCACTATGAGTCTCCAGGTTGACGGGAGATTACAGGACGTAGTTGAACTCAGTCCATTTCTTCATTGCTGCCTTTCCCCCCTCTTCCACTCACCAGCAGACCAATGTGGTCACCAGCAAGCTTACATGCCTGCTCATTTGCTTTCTTTGAGTTTCAATCTTGGAGGGGGGTTTGTCTTAAAGGGACTTGATTGCCTCCCTTGGTGGCTCCCTGGTGAACAACGTGCTTGTTCTTGTAATAGCCAATCAGACTGTCACCTTTTATTTTTCCTGTTGGTCGTTCTTTTGAGAAGTATCTTCTGTTCCTCTAGCTGTTCCGGACTGGTCTGCTTGTCCTTTCGAGCGGGAATGTTCCACCTCAGAAGGTTCTGGATAGGGATCAGGGTTCCTAAGGTTCTATACATTACAAAGGCTCCACAGGAAGCCTATTTCACTGGGCAAGTTCTAGAACCCCTTTTAGTTATACCGATCAGTTATAGGCTGAAGATGGGCTAACAAACTTTCTGTAGTCATGTTTCCTGATATTCCTTTCTATCCCACTCAATTGTCTGTTTTACAATAGTAGGCAAGGAAAACTAATATTCATAAGATAGTTAAGTATCTTAGCCTTATTTCCCCTCTTTTACCCGTTCAGACTATGCCTCAATCCCTGTATCACAGAGCCTTGTTTCAAGGTTGAGCATGCATCATTATTTACCTCTGTTCTATTATAATACATATTTTGGGAGGGAATAATTCAATCTATAAATACTGCCCTGGTGGCACTATAGGATAAATACTGTGTTGTTAACTACAAGGTATGTAGTTCAAATTCACCAACTGCATCACAGGAAAAGATGAGGCTTTCTGTTGCTGCAAAGGTTTATAGCCTGGAAAACCCTAAACAGGGTTGGTATGAGTCAGAATCAACTCTATGGAAGTAGGGTTGGTAAAAAAGAGGAAGACTCCCAACTAGATGGTTTGGCACAGTGGCAGTAACAATGGGCCCAAGTGTACCAATGATTGTGAGGTTAACACATGACTGGGCTGCATTTCTGAGATGGTATCGACTCAATGGTACCGAACAGCAATAACCATTACAACATCATCTCCTTCAAGTCTCACAATGCCCTATGGTATAGCATCAATTACTTTCATGGTTAGATATGATGAAACTGAAGTTCAGTAGGTTGTTACTTGCTGAAGGACACCTGTGTAGTAATTGAATTACAATTCAAACTTCGTAAATATATTGTTTACTTCTTTCCATTGAATCACACTATTCTTCTCAATCCTAAAATGTGCTACTGAGCCAGAAAAATGGCCAACTGTGATGTAGCATCTGGGAAGTGGGGTAAGATAAAAGCATTCTGAAAACTAATATAAAAAAGAAAAAAAAATGATCAAGCCAACAAGTTTGATACTTCAGCCTTTTTAAAAGATCCTTAAAGACTGACTGACTGCAGTTGGTTTAAAATCAAAGATTGGAAAACATATTTTGAGCAGATTCAGAAAAATCTTGTAAGTAATGAAAACACCCCTCCTCCAAACAGCCTGCACAGTTATTATTATGAACAATTTATATTACTCCAGGGGGGGTTGCTATTTATTGCTCTTAATTATTTGCTTTTCAAGTGCCACTATAGATTCCCTGAGGAAACTCTTGAGAGAAGGAAGTTATCACACTGGGGGAAAGCATCAGCCTGATGATTCGTTGGTACTAAAACCACTGATCTGTGGGTGAGAGCAATTACCCTTCATTAGCCAAGCAGCACTGGTAGAAGAAAGTTGTTCTAAATGGGCACTTGACACAGGCATTAACTTTTTAGTTTCAAAAGAAAACTTCTTTGGGGGAGGGTGTGCAAAATAAAAATGGAAACTTGAAAAGAAAGGAGAGAAAGTCTCAAGCTGTTTAATTTAATCTTTGCACGGAATCAAATAATATTTTATTAAATAAACTTAGCGAGAACAATGTGAATATTGAAAAGAGGAATGTGTTGGGGTTCCTAAGCTGTGGGCTCTGTTACAGTGATGCCATTAGCCCACTAGGAGTTTTGTTCTTCATATTCTTCATTTGTAAAATGATGTGAGAGGTGGTAATGAGAAGAAATTGGGCCAAATTTAGGAAGTCTTAGTTCAATGCCCAGGGAGCTGGAACTGAACAAAAGACACTTTAACTACAGAAGAAAATGTCTTGAAGCAATTTACTCAGGAAATACAGGTCAAGTCTACTATCTCTGTAGTTACCTTTTTAACATGCAGGGGAAACTGGCCAAGACAAAATGTTCTCAAGGACCATAGGAGACCACTGATGGTAAGAAACACAGACCTGTTGTGAAAGCTCTACAGTGCCTCATAGATAAGATGATGGGGATAGTGGCTCAAAGATGCAAAGTTGATACTAGTCTGGGTTATGGGTGATACCTAAATGACATCTGTTGCTACTAGCAATCTGTGGCTTCTAAACTCATTGCTATCAGTAGCATCTTATTAGTTGTTAAAGGTTTTTAATGCTTAGCTTAGTCTGGGGGTTATATTAGAGACCTAGACATTGCTGACCATCTGTCTGAACTTTCCATCTTAGAACCTTATAAAAAATCTTTCTGAGAAAGTTGTATTAAAGTACCTTTACAATTTTACTAAAGTGCGTATTCTCTGATGTTCTAGATGAAACTCTACATTAGACTGATCATGTCCTGATGCTCAAGCACAAATCTTGGGTAAGGATACATGCAAGGTGTACCTTGCATTCCATTCTTTAAAACAAACAGATTATGATACTAATATGCTAGCCCACCTCTCTCCTCTGGTATCTTGGTGACTGGCTCACTTCCAGATTGCTCTGAACAAGTAGGTAGTAAGATTTCCTTCACTTTTTGACATTAGAAACAGCAGTCTGAAATAATGGAGTTTTGTTGTTAGGTGCCATCGAGTTGACTCTGACTCATAACAAACCTATGCACAACAGAACAAAACATTGTCTGGTCCTGCTCCATCTTCACAATTGTTATTATGGTTGAGCATTTGCTTCTGCCAATCCATCACGTTTTGACAGTCTTCCTTCATTTTGCTGACACATTACTTTACCAAGCAAGACATACTTCTCTGAAAACATGCCTGAAGTGTGAGAGACAAGTCTTGCCAAGGAGCATTCTGACTGTATGTTTCCCAAGACAGATTAGTCCGTAACGTGCCATCTTTGCTCTTGAATGCTTTAAAGAGGTCTTGTATCTAACACTTTAAAGATTTGCCTAATGCAATTATGTCATTTGATTTCTTGACTATTGCTTCCATATGCATTGATTGTGGATTCAAAAATGAAGCCTTTGACAACTTCAATCTTTTCTCCATTTATCGTGATGTTATTTATTGATCCAGTGTGATGATTTTTGTTTTCTTTACATTGAAGTACAAACCACACTGAAAGCTATAGTCTTGGATCTTCATCTGTACTATAAGTCCTCTTCAAATCCATTAAGCAAAGATGTATCATCTGGATATCACAGGTTGTTAATGCATCTTTTTCTAATCCTGATGACATGTTCTTCTTCATAAAATCCAGTTTCTAGTTTTATTTGCTCTGCATACTGATTTAGTAAGTGTGGTAAAAGAATACAACCTTGGCATACGCCTTTCCTGATTTTAAACCATTCAGTATCCCTTTGCTCTGTATGAACAACTGCCTTTTTGTCTATGTACAAATTCCTCATGAGCACAAATAAGTGTTTGGAATATCCATTCTTCTCAGTGTTATCCATAGCTTGTCATGATCCACACAATCAAAAGCCTTTGCATAGTCAATA
>NW_006408664.1:4899040-4899634 GCF_000296735.1 Chrysochloris asiatica | reverse complement strand
TATATATAAAGACAAGCTTATATCAAGGAAATGGCTCACAATTGTAGAGGTGGGACAGTCCCAAACCTAGGTCCGATGAACAAAGGTCAACAGACAGATACAGCAGGCAGGCAGGTCCAGCCGGAAAACAAACAGGTAGTCAGGGAGAGAGGAGTCCCAAGACTGGATCAGGTGAACCAAGACTGGCAGGCAGGTCCAGCAAGCAAGAAGGGAGGCAAACGATTGATCTCACCATGAGCATAACCACATCTCAACTACCAAGCTCCTAGGAATTCTGGCACTGTCAAGTTCACACAAAACTTTAATTATCACAATATATTACCTATTGAAATGGTTGCATATTGACCATTTCTTTTGTGGTATCTCTAGCTGCAGATACCAGTTGCTGGAAAAGGATATCATGTTTGGTAGGGTGAAGGGTCAGAGAAAAAGAGGAAGACCCCCGTGAGATGGATTAGCAAAGTAGCAGCATCAATGGGCTCAAGTGTGGCAACAATAGTGAGGTTGGCCCAGGATTTGGCAGTGTTTCATTCTGCTGTGCATAAGGTCGCTATGAGTCAGTACTGACTCAATGGCACCTAACAAAAACAACAA
>NW_006408664.1:4894267-4895231 GCF_000296735.1 Chrysochloris asiatica | reverse complement strand
TCAATGGAGAAAAGATTGAAGTCGTCAAGGACTTCATTCTTGGATCAACTATTAACATTCATGGAAGTAGCAGTAAAGAAATCAAATGCCATATTGCATTAGGCAAATCTGCTTCACAAGACATTTTGAAAGTGTTGAAGAGCAACGATGTTCAGCTTGAGGACTAAGGCACACTTAACCCAAGCCATGGTATTTTCAATAACCTCATGTGCATGTGAAAGAAGAATTGATGCCTTTGATTTATGGTGTTAGCGGAAAATATTGAAAGTACCAGGAGCTGCCAAAAGAAACAACAGATCTGTGTTGGAAGACGTGCAGCCAGATTGCTCTGCTCCTTGGAGGCCAGGATGGCCAAACTTCATCTCTCATACTTCAGACATATTGTCAGGAGGGACCAGTCATTGGAGAAGGTTATCATGTGTGGTAAGGTGGAGGGTCAGAGAAAAAGAGGAAGACCCCCAGCGAGATGGATTTGCAAAATGGTAGCATCTATGGATTCAAGCATGGCAACAAATGTGAGGTTGGCCTAGGACCTGGCAGTGTTTCATTTTGTTGCGCATAAGGTCGCTATGAGTCAGTACCTCCTTGATGACACCTAACAACAACATACATATCATATTATATATAAGTTTTAACAGTCCTGATATATTTTTACATGTACATTTTACAGGCAACTCACATTATTTAGGAGTCCCGTTGTGGCACTATAGTATAAGCACTAGGCCACTAACCACAACTTTCACAATTCAAACCCATCAGCCACCCCTCAGAAACACCATATATTGGCACTATGAGTGAGAACCAACTTGATGCCACTTAACAACCACAAGACTATTTAACCCAAATATAACAATGGGGACACTTGGCTCATTACAGATTGATAACAGAAATAAAAATGTTTGCTGACATGTGTGAAAGTGGTTAGAAGTCTCTTTCTTGGGTTGTTGTTGTTGTTGTTTGAGTG
>NW_006408664.1:4890588-4893457 GCF_000296735.1 Chrysochloris asiatica | reverse complement strand
AGGTCAGATAGTTGTCTTCCAAATTTCTTGGCAGAGATGAATGAGTGCTTCCTGTACTGCCTCACTTTCTTGAAAGATTTCAATTTTTATTCTATCAATTCCGGGTGCCTTGTTCTTTGCCGATTCCTTCAATGCACCTTGGACTTCCTCCCTAAGTATCATTGGCTGTTGATCATATGCACCTCTTGAAACGGTTGAACATTAACCATTTCCTTTTGGCACAGTGACTCTGTGTATTCCTTCCATCTTCTCTTGATGCTTTCTGCATCAATCAACAATTTGCCCAGAGAATCTTTCAATAACCAAAGTCGAGGCTTGACTTTTTTCTTCAGTTTCCCCAGCTTGAGAAATGCTGAGCATGTTCTTCCTTCTTGGTATTCTGATTCCAGATCTTTGCACATTTTATTGTAATATATAAGGGATACTATTAAAGGCCCTGTGGTATACTGGATGAAAACAAGAGAGGCCAAGGGATCAAGGGACTTAGGGACAGGTCAGCTTACAAGCTTTGGCACCAGGCATGCTCAGTTTAAATCCTAGCTTCACCTCTTTCTAGATGTGTGACTAAGCAGTCTAAAACCCTATGAGTTTTCATTTCCTCATCAGTAAAATGGAGATGTTAATACCATTTTGCATGTTTGTTGTAGGAATGTCACTAATGTATACAAAGTCTTTGACCCAGATCAAGCACATAGGTGAAGCTCCACCCAAGGAATTATTACTATCATCGTTAGAAGAGAGGATTGCTTCATAGATGCCCAAAGACAGGGAGAAGGATAGGTTAACTTAGACCCTTTATTCCCCTATCTTCACTCTTCCATTCATTTGTTAACCATAAGTGGTTTACCAGCTCCAGGTGTTTCTTTTTACAAACTTTACTTAACTTGTATTTTCCAAACTCATATTCCCTTGCACCTATTACAAATGAAATAAAAGACTTGTGGCACATTTACAAATTTGGTCTTGCTATGAAAGAACCCACTTTTGCATAAATGATAACTTTGGATAACCTACCTATTTTTTTCTCAAAGCCTATCATAAAAGGAAACTGCTATCTTTGTTAGTCAAATTGAAGTCCTTGATGTTTCTTCTTAATTGCCAGGGTTCTTTGCATTCCCAAATAAAATCTTTCTTTAAAATATATGGCAACTTCAGCATCTGATGTTAAACACATTATTGCTTCTCACTTGGAACACTTGAATACTAACTGGCCTTGCTGCCTTCAGATTTATTGCTCTGAATTCCATTTTTTGGGGGTGTGTGGGGGTGCATTGTGGCCACAGTGAGCTTGTACGATTTAGTGAATTTACCTTAATATGATGTTCTAACTATGGTCTTTGTGACTCTCGCAAACTGTGTGAGAATATGTAAATAAATTGCTTGTGGCCTACCAAGGGGATTGGATAGCTGGCTATTAATGTAAAATAAGGTACATAGCACCCATGTACAATGAGGTTATTCAAGTAAGGTGTATGGAGCCTAATGAATGTTGCCATCTCACTAGACTTAAAGGGAGTCAATCCCAGAGGTGGGAAAGGGGCCTCACAACCATCAAAAAGAAAAGCCTGATGCGAAGCAGGTCCTTGGTATCTGGAGTCCCTGCTTTGAGAACTTCCTAGATGCAGAAGACAGAGTTGTAACACCAGAGAAGGCATGAGTCAGCAAGAAGCAGTGACAGAGAAGCAGCAGCAGCAGAACCAGGAGACTGGCATGAGATGACACAGTGGATTTCATAGCCCCACCAAGCAAGGCAGCTACTACAATGGTGTGCTAACTCATGATCAAGAAAGCTGGGTGCCTTCAGGCAAGAGGTTTATTGGCAAAGGGGAATGTACCTGGATACTTCTTGGCAGAACTAAAAAGCTTTTTAACACTTGCCCAAATAGCAGAGCCCAGGCTAACGAGCTGAGGGACCAAGGGTCTGAGGAAGAGGTCTGCCCACAGACACAGTTAAGAAGCCATCCTGATTAAAGAGCTTATCTTGAATTGTTTCTAACACTGAGTTGTAACCTGTTACTTCTCTAATACTTTGTACATGTTATCAGAAGGGACCAGTCCCTGGAGAAGGACATCATTCTTGGTAAAGTGGAGGGTCAGCAAAAAAGAAAAAGAACCTGAATGAGAAATATTGGCACAGTGGCAGCAACAATGGACTCAAGTGTAACAAAATTGTGAGGATGGTGCAGAACTAGGAAATGTTTAGTTTTGTTGTACATATAATCACTGTGAGTTGGAATTGTCATGACAGCACCTAACAACAACAACTTTTCTATTAAACCTCGTAACTGTTAGTATGGTCTGTGAGTTTTGTGTGGCTAATCATAATGAATTATTGAGCTCCGCATAGAAATAGAAATTATTGTGGGAGGGATGGCTGGTGTCAGAAATGATACAAAGGTTGGAGGATGGAGGTGTGCTTGACCTGTACCTCATAAGGAATAACCTGGAAAAAATTGTCCTGATTCTCTCTCTTCCTCTTTGTGAAATTAGATGAGGAGGTCTGATACCACCATGCCTTTTTTCTAGCTTGCTAGTGTTATAATCTGATTATCTCACTAAGCTTCATAGACTACTGAAAGTATCCTCTGAGCAAGATATCCAGTGTGAATTGTTTATCACAGCTAAGAAGTCTTTCATATACTGTGAAGATATTCTGCAACCTTCTCTGTTAGTATACTTTCCCCCTCCCCACACTTGCATTTGAAAGTTTCTTCAGTTTTCATGGCTCCAGAAAGTATGGATTACATGGGGATTTAAAATTCTGTTCTGCCTTTTCTCCCTTTTTATCAGCATCTTTCTTAAGAACTATCTACAATGGGAGAAAATTGGCAACAGCAACTTGAAAAATTAGCTAGGAAACATAAGAGCA
>NW_006408664.1:4888558-4889489 GCF_000296735.1 Chrysochloris asiatica | reverse complement strand
ACAACAACAATGTGCTGCAGTCAGATTTGTCATTTTTATCGAATTACAATTATATTCAAATCTTGTGATTTTACCCGTACATGCTACAAGCATAAACTGTTGCTTTTATTGCTATGTTTTTTTTTTTTATAGTAACTAATTTTGATAAACTTTCTGGTTTGTCCTACAATATTGTGGTAATTAGTATTTATGAAACAATATCACCAACTTTTTTTAAGAATGAAGTGATCATTAAAATAATGGAAAAAATGTAAAACTTTTATGTAGTTGTTAATGTTACTATAATGTTACAATTCAATGTAGAGAGATGTTACAAAACAACTTTGTTGTTCATATTCGTATAATGTAAGAAATATTGCATTTAAGCTATTCAAAACTGCATCATACATTGCCATATGATTAAAATTTATAATAAACATTACTGAGGATTCTGTATGGTCAGGTACAGGAGGAGAGCCATGGAGAGGGTGACATTATGAGCTATTATGTTGCTGACACCAACACTAGTGATGTCACTGGAGATGGGGGATCTGATTACTATATTGCAAACATGAAATAGAGAAGTGTTAGGTTTTTACTAATCTCTCAGACAAGAAGTATGTCATAGAGCATAAGAGACAGAGTTTTGACCACTAGTACATTCCTGTCCTGAGAATACATGCCAATCCATCAGTGTCAGCTCTATAGGTGGGTGAGCCATCCATTTCATGGAAACATAGCACATCAGTTATGTACCCAGTATTTTCCAAAAGTGTTGGATTCAGGCAGGAACACAGGAGATGGAAGAAAGGGGTTGCCCTTATACTTACTTATTCTTCTTGTCATCATCATTGTAATGCTATCTGCTTGTTCTTCTGTCTCTCAATGAATCAAAGCAAAAAAAAAAAAAAAAAAAAAAAAAGTTGCCATTAAGTTGACTTTGGCTCATTGT
>NW_006408664.1:4887133-4888458 GCF_000296735.1 Chrysochloris asiatica | reverse complement strand
TCTTCTTGTCATCATCATTGTAATGCTATCTGCTTATTCATCTGTCTCTCAATGAATAAAAAAAAAAAAAAAAAAAAAAAGTCAAAAAGTTGCCATTAAGTTGACTTTGGCTCATTGTAACTCCATGTGTGTCAGATATACTCCACAGGGTTTTCATTTCAGACTGAATTTTCAGGATTAGGATTCAGACCACCAACATTTTGGTTAGGAGTGAATCCTTTATCTCAATGGACACACTGTCCTAAATCACACCCTGATGATTCTAAGAAGTTTGTATGGTTCTGCTGTACAGAACACAGGACGAAAATAAAACTTGAGAAGAGGCTCAAACCCTATTTTCTTAGTGCCATATCTTTTGTTCTCTCTCTCTCTATATTTATCTTTCTCATTTTGGTTACTATACATGTCTCCATTTACATTAACTATGAGAAACACTGTCCACTGCAACCACCTACCTGCTAAGTTTGGCCAAAGACAGTAAAATTCCTCCTGTCTCTCCCACATCGCTGGGGGAGTCTCTCTAGCCTCTGTAGTACCTGCCTTTACTTGACAACAGAATCATCCTGTTTAAATTACAGATATTGTGATGTTAAAATAAGAGCAAAGAACCGTGTTGTTTCATGTGCTGAATTTATTCATTTATTTTTACCCCTGAAAAGATTTCCTGTGTTATTCTGATTACTTTAACCTCTTATTTCTTGAAAGGATGATGGCTTCTATTAAAATTATTAGAACTGTTTCCTTATTTAGCATGAATTACTATTTTTCAAATCAAATCCTTTCCCTGACAATTTATTACACTTTGCTGTAATCCTAAGAATGACCTTTTATTTCCTCACTTGGGGAAAGAGAGGGATAGATAAGAGTTCATCTAAAAGTACCAGTCTCACAATCATGGTAAATAAGGGCAGGCACCACTCCTGAAAGACCATAGGTAGAAAGTTAACTTCTGCCAACCCATCTCAAATCACTGATTTGATTATATAATAGTAAATTTGAGGGAGTTTACAACAGGTTAGGAAGATTCTTAAAAATTGTTCTAAGCAGGGGCAAAGTGTCCATTAACCAACCTAAGTATGAACTTACCTGTGTTTACCTACTCATCTGTAATGAATAATTTTACATGTTTTGTGTTGAAACCCATGTGAAATTGTTCACTACACATTAGGAAATGAGTACAAGTAAGCATTTGCTCACCTTACTTACTGGGTAATCTGCCACTCGTTTTTCAGCTGTGTGCTTCAAAGCAGGTTATACTATTAGCATGTAAACCAAATGCTATTTCTTTACCTAATGGCCACATTTTGTTCCTAAGAGTTCTGGTA
>NW_006408664.1:4884948-4886285 GCF_000296735.1 Chrysochloris asiatica | reverse complement strand
AACAGTCAGCACCAGAATATTGAAATATGATGAAGTACACAAGATTAGCATCAGATATAGTGCCAGAAAATGAGCCCCTCAGGTTTGAAGGCACTCAAAATAAGACTGGGAAAGATTTGCCTCCTCAAAGTATAGTTGACAGTGATGATGCAAATGGAGTAAAACCCTCTGGACTTTCATTTACTGATAGGGCACAATGCAAAAAAAGAAAGAAACAAACAAACAACTGTAAACATCCATTAATTATTTGAACATAGAATATGGAAATTGTCAAAATTAAATGAAATACATAAGCATCAATATCCCAGGCATTTTCATTAGTGAGCTGGAAATTGTCAAAAGTTAAATGGAATGCATAACCATCAATATAAGGAGCTCTGGTAGCATAGTGGTTATGAATTGGGTTGCGAACCTTAAGTTCAGCAGTTTGAAACTACCAGCTGTTCCACGGGAGAAAGATGAGGCTTTCTGCTCCAGTAAAGATTAACAGCCTCAGAAACCCAGTGTAGGGTCGCTATGAGTCGGAAACGACTCCATGGCACATAACAACAACAACAGTGAGCTAAAATGGACTGGAATTGGCCATTTGAATCTGAAAATCACATCGTTTACTATGCTGAGAATGACAAATTGAAAAAGAATGACATAGCATTCATCATTAAAAAAAAAAACAAAAAACCCAAGAAAACAAAAAAACCCCAACTTATCAAGATCAGTTTTGAAGTACATTGCTGTCTGTGATGCAGTAATATCCATACACCTACAAGGGAGTCCTGCTATGGTGCTGTGGGTTAATGCGCTGGACTTCAAAGCTAGTTTGAACTGCAAGGTCTGTGGTCCAACCTCATTAGCTGCTCCTAGGAAACCCTATACAGGGTTGCTATGGATTGGAACTGACTTGATGGCACTTTAACAACAACAAGGAAGACCAGTTAATGCCACCATTACTCAAATTTATACACCACCCTTTAATGCTAGTGATAATGAAATTGAAGAATTCTATGACTTCATTCTGAAGTTGGTCAAACATGCACTCAAGATGTACTGATAATAATTGGTAATAAGAATGCAGAGATTGGAAACAAAGAGAAAGGATCAGTCATTGGAAAATATGGCCTTGGTGATAGAAACGATGTTGGAGATTGCATGATAGAATTTTGCAAGACCAATTACTTCTTTATTGTAAATATCTTTTTTAAACAACATGAAAGATGATCATACACATAGATTTCACCCAATAAAATACATAGAAATCAAATTGATTACATCTGTGGAAAGAAACAGTAGGAAAGCTCCATATCATCAAGAAAACAAGGCCAGGGGCAGATTGTGGAACA
>NW_006408664.1:4882641-4883568 GCF_000296735.1 Chrysochloris asiatica | reverse complement strand
GTGGTATATAACCAAAAGAAACCAGAGCCAGGACATGAATAGATATATGCACACTGATGTTCATCTCAACACTATTCACAATAGCAAAAAGATGGAGATGACTTAAATGCACATCTCCGCAAGAGTGGATAAATAAACTTTGGTACCTATATACATATATTTGGTGTACATATATCCCACAAATATATGTTTGAAAGAGGATATTTGTACACATATATGAGTTTGAAGGAGGATATTTGTACAAGGGTTAACACAGGAAGAAAGTGGGACAACTGTTGTTGAATGGAGGGGGTGTCAATCATCTAGATTAAATGAAGTGTATGATTTGCTGAATGTAAAACTGATGATGGTCTTGTCTGTAGACCTGCACTCAATTCACAGTAAACAGTTTTTTAAAAATTAGATGGAAGGGATACACAGGGTCAGTGTGTATTCCAAAAAAATTTGGTTGATAGTCAAAAATTTCAGGAGGTATAATATGATTAAGGACCAAAGATATTGAAGAAATAAGCTTGAGCTGGAGACACTGGCAAAAAAAACATCACCACCACCACCACCAACAAAAAACATACAAATTGGGAGGCAGGGTTTGCTGGCAGATAAGGTAAGAGGTGCAGTAAAGTTCACTGTCAGCAAAACCACAGAATACCATGTGAAGGAGTTTCAGGGCAGAACGCCAAAACTCTGAGCCACATAGGTAGGAATATTTAAAAAGTTTGAAGGCTTATAGCTAGTGGAACTTGTAGCAGAAGTAAGAAATCGCATACTTTTGAATCTGCCAGGCTTGGCGCTTCAGAGCCAACAACTTGGGCAAGACCAAATGGCAAGCCCAAGACAGGGAACAGATCCACCACGGAATAACACCACGGGAACCCCGGTGGGCAATACACTTTATTGGTTTTGCTTTGTTCGTTTTTTGTTTTTGTT
>NW_006408664.1:4869139-4871617 GCF_000296735.1 Chrysochloris asiatica | reverse complement strand
TTCTTCCTTCAGTATCATCAGTTCTTAATCATATAGTACTTCTTGAAATGGCTGAGCAATGAACAATTCTTTTTGGTACAGTTACTCTGTGTATTCGTTCCATCTTCTTTCGACACTGCTTGCATCATTCAATATTTTGTCCAAGAATCCTTCAATACTATAAATCAAGGCTTTAATTATTGCAATATTTAATATTGAATTGTTGCACTGCAAAAGACTAATAAGTAGTATTATGATAAATGGAGAAAAGGTCAGAGTTGTCAAAGACTTCATTTTGCTTGGATTCACAATCAGTACTCATGGAAGAAGTAGTCATGAAATCAAAGGACATAATGCATTAGGTTAATATACTACAAAAGTGTTCAAGAACGAACGTGTCAGTTTGAGGACTAAGGTGCACCAGATGGCATTTTTAATTGCATCATATTCACATGAAAATTGGATAATGGATAAGGACTAGCTTAGTAGAATGAATGCATTTGAATTATGGTGCTGATGAAGTATACTGAAATTACTTCAGACTTCCAGAAGAACAAGCAAATCTGTCTTGGAAGAAATATAGCCAGAATACTCCTTAGAAGCATAGGTGGGAAAACTTTGTCTATGGTAGCTGAGTGGTTACGAATCGGGCTGTGAACCGCAAGGTCGGCAGTTTGAAACTACCAGCAGTTCCACGGGAGAAAGATGAGGTGTTCTGCTCCTGTAAAGATTTACAGCCTCGGAAACCCTGTGCAGGACTCCACGGCACTTAACAACAACAACAATCTGGTTTTGACATGTTGTCAAGAGGGACCAGTCCCTGGAGTAGGACATCATTCTTAGAAAAATGGAGGGTTAGCAGAAAATAGGAGGACTTCCAGTGAAGTGTATTGATACAGTAGCAACAACACTGAGCTGAAACATAACCACAATTGTAAGCATGGTGCAGGAAAGGGCAGTGTTTTGTTCTGTTGTGCATTAGAGTTGGAACCAACTTGACAGCACCTAACAACAATTTTGGTACCATGGGCAAAATGTGCATGTTATCATGATGATAAGCAACTTAATGTGGCTTCTCATATATGTTAGGTCAAAAGTATTTGTTCAGTGAGTTATGAGAGTAGCTACTATTTATTGAACACTTGCCTTGGACTCTGTGCCATGTCCTTAGCAAATGTCTCTCCATCTCATAGGAATCATACAAAAATTAATATCATGGTGACTTTCCAGATGTGAATACTGAGGTGTTTTAAATGTAGCTTACTCAAAACTAAATAGCTAGTGTCTTGGGAAAGCAGAAACTGAAAGACAATTCATACTAATGCCAAATTTCCCCTCATTTCAACCCTAGTTCAGGGAAAGAAGAAACAAAGGGAAAGAGTGAACAGGAATAGATTTAGACTTCAATCTATTTCAGCTATAAAAGGAAGGAGTGAAGGAAGGAAAGAGAGAATAAAAAAAAATTAAGAAAGGAATTTAAGGAGGGAAGGAAGAAAAGAAAGCAAAGAGGGAGAAGAGGAGAAATGAAGGGATGGAGGGAGAAAATTCAAAAACTTTCTTTGAACTTCTTTCTACTGCTTCAAGATTCCACCTCTGACATACATTATGACAACAATTGAAGAAACTGTATTTCTGAGTTTTCAGATAATCAAATTGTCTGCATGATATGCAAAACATCGATCAGAAATGCCCATAATAGGGAACAAAAGGAAAGAAATACTGCAGGCATATGATTTTCCAAAGGCAAATAAGGGTAAGCAGAACGTTGAAGACATTAATTTTGTCACTGCTGCTTTTGTTTTTTGCTTCATTGTTTTTCACTACGGTTGGACTAAAAATATAAAATAACATGAGAGAAAACTGGTTTCAATGGCCAGTTATTTTTGAAAAATGATCAGGCAAATGAGAAAAAGGAAGAAGTTTTAGAAATTTTTCTTTTCCCCTCTAGTGTCTATGTGACTCTCCCCCAGATTTGTCCCACTGACATGACACTCATAGACCCAGAGATAAACTCTTGAAAAGAAGGCAGTCCAGGAGAAAACAACCTGGGTTTTTTAATGCGTGTATATGCTTCAAATTGTTTTTCCTTTTATAAAACAAGTTCTGCCTGATTCAATTTTTCAGTGGGCAATAAATATCTTTTAGGAAAATAAATGTGAGTTGAACAGGTAGTCAAGTGACTGTGATGAAGAGAAGGCTTTGGCAACTGTGAGTCACGCATTACAATAGAATTACTCCAGGAAAAGGTTATTTGAGATGACATTTAAATAAAAGTGCTGGTTTAGCTCTTATTGGTCCCTGAACATTAAGCAGTATCTCAAAGGGAAGTGTGGTATGAATAACTGAATAAATGTGCTTTTGTACAGATGGGAAGCTTCATAGGCTCTGAACAGAGAGATCAGTGGTAACTGTAAGCTATTTAAGGAAATGTGTTTCTTGTGTCTTCTCAACACAATATCTCAGTAAAATTCAACACACTGATGCACAGACATCTCTACT
>NW_006408664.1:4865892-4867349 GCF_000296735.1 Chrysochloris asiatica | reverse complement strand
ATTTTGAATTGGGTTGTTTGTCTTTTTCTTATAGAAGTGTTGCTGTTTTTCTATAAATTTTAGAGATTAGTCTCTTGACTGATATTTCATTGCAAAATTGTTTTCCTAGCTGTTGACTCCTTTTTTCATTCTTTTGGTGAGAACCTTGAATACACATAAGTGTCTAATCTTCAGAAAGTCTCAGTCATCTATTTTGTGTGTTTTTAGTAATATTTGATAGTTTATTTATGCCATTTATTACAGCCCCTAAGTTTGTCCCTTTTTATTTTTTTTCCCCATTTATGATGTGTATAGCTCTAGGTTGCACATTTAGGTCTTTAATCCATATTGAGCTTGTTTTTGTACATGGTGTAAGATATGGATCGTGTTTCCTTCTTATGAAAATGTATTTTTAGTTTTTGTCAGCACCATTTGTTGAAGAGACTATGTCTTCCACATGTAATGTGTTGTAGTCCTTTGTCAATGATAGGTGACTGTATGTGGATGGATTTGCTTCTGGGTTCTCAGTCCTGTTTCATTGATCTATGGATTTTTCATTGTACCAGTACCAGGCTGTTTTAACCACTGTGGCTGTGTCATAAACTTGGAGATCAGTGAGTGAGAGGCTTCCATTTTTTTCTTGTTTATAAGCAGTGCTGTGCTTATCCAAGGTCTTTTTTCCTTTCCATATAAAGTTAGTACCCCATCTCTTTGAAGATTTTTTTACCCTATCTCTTTGAAGATTGCTGTTGGAATTGGGATTGTGTTATATCTATAAATTTGAGTAGTGTTGGTATTTTCACAAAGTTACATCTTCTTATCCATGAGAATGGTATATTCTATTTTTGTAAGTCTATTTGTTTATTTGAAGTAGGGTTTTATAGTTTTCTTTATATAGGTTTTTTGTTTCTCTGGTTAGATTTATTCCTAGGTATTTCATCTTTTGGAGTTCTGCTGTGGCACTGTAGGATAAGCATTGGACCACAAGGTCAGTTTGAATTGCAATGGTTGGTGGTTCAAATCCACCAGCTGCTCCTTGGGAACCCTATACAGGGTCACTGTGTATCAGAACCAACTTGACAGCACTAAAAAGCAAACAACAACAGTATTTCATCTTTTGGGTAGTTATTGTAAATGGCATTGTTTTCCTTATTTCCTTTATTAGTGTAGAGGAATCCAGCTGATTTTTGTGTATTGATCTTGTAACCTGCCACTTTGCCAATCTTTCAATGAGATCCAATAATTTTCTTGCAAAGTCTTTGGGATTTTCTTTATATAGGTTCATATCATCTGCAAACAGAGAGAGTTTTACTTCTTCTTTGCAAATTTGGATGCCTTTTCTTTTCTTTTCTTTCCTTATAGCTCTGGCTAAGAATTCCAACACACTGTTGAATAGGAGTGGTGATAAAGGCCATCCTTGTCTGGTTCCTGTTTGCAAAGGGAATGCTTTCAGTTTTTCTCCATTGAGGGTAATGTTG
>NW_006408664.1:4864294-4865375 GCF_000296735.1 Chrysochloris asiatica | reverse complement strand
TGAGTAATATCCAATCTCTCTAGGCGGGACTGATTGAAGGAAATGTGGCTAGGTCTCTTGTGATACAAGGGTGAATAATTGTTACCAGGACTGATTGTGAAGGTTGTAAATGTAAAAGTAGACATTTTGTGGCAAGGCGGGGAATGATTAACTTTGCAGGCATGGAGTTGAGGTCCCTGGAACCATGAAGGGAGAAGAGCGGAGAGCAGAACCGTACCCAGAGAGGCAGTGATCCTTGAGATGGAGGCAGAGATGATGACGTGGAGATATGGAGCAGCTGGGGACTCAGGACCCAGGGAGGATGAGGGTCTGTGTGGTGATGACAGGGGGTGAAGTGGGGAGGTGGAAGCAGGCTTATAGGATGTACCCTTTTGTTGATTGGTGATGTGTGGAGGGGATTGTAACCACAACAATGAAACAATATATGATAGGATGAATGTAAAACTGATGTTCTCCCATGTAAACTGTCACATAATTCACAATAAAACTTAAAAAAAAAAAAAAAAAATTCAAAGAGGAAAATCCTATGAGGCAGTTCTACCATGTCACACAGAGTCACTATGAATCTGAATTGACAGCTCTGAACAACACATACATACAGTTACGAGTTGGGCTGATAACTTCAGGGTCAGCTGTTCAAAATTACCAGCTGCTCTGTGGGAGAAAGATGAAGCTTTCTGCTCCTGTAAAGATTTACAGCCTCGGTAGCCCTGTACAGGGTCGCTATGAGCCAGAACTGACTCCACGGCACATAATCATCACCACCACATGTGTATAAACATACACACACATATATGTGCATCAGCTTATTATCTGGAGTCCTAGTGTGGTACTGTAGGATAAACACTGGACTGCAATATCAGTTTGAACAGCAAGGTCAGTGGTTCAAACTCACCAGTTGCATCTCAGAAGCCTATACAGGTCCACTATGAGTCAATGCAATGGTACTTAACAACATCAACATTATAAACTCTACTGATATAAAGAATGTGTGCACAACTTATAAATGATAAAAAATATAGTACTTTGTCTTGTACTATATTCCATACAGCCAACTGATTCACAAGGAAAACTTTTGTTG
>NW_006408664.1:4859824-4863638 GCF_000296735.1 Chrysochloris asiatica | reverse complement strand
TCCATCTTTTTCTATGTTCTTGTTAAGCGCCATCAAGTCAGTTCTGACTCATATTTACCCTCCATAGGGTTTCAGAGGAGTAGCTGATGAGTTCAAACTGCCAAACTTAGTACCTTTCAACCTGAGAGGCTCATCTTCTGGTATTATATCTGACAATATCTCATTGCTATTCATAAGCCTTTCAAAAGCTAATCTTGCACAACTGACCCACCTCTCTTTCTTAGTCTCACTTACTCTAGAACTCCACAGATGCCTGCCCACCATTTAAAATACTGATATAGTTTTCAGCATCACAGCAACACATATTAGCCACCATAGTAAGGCAAACTGACAAAGGAGTTCCGGTTACACCAAAGTACTATGTAAAAAATGGTCTATTTAAATGGTATTACAAATTGTACACTTATTCACAGGCAAAGTGAAGGTAAGTGATTTAATTCCTTAAAGTGATAGAAGCAGGTGTAGGTCTATCCTGGTACTGCTGTTGACATATTGTCAATGTTCATCGAACACTTCAATCCCATTGACGGTTCACACCATTTCCCAACTATATAATGATAGGGCATTTAGCTTATAGAATGTGTAATGACTATTGTAATAAAACTCTCCTTGTATGAACAAGGGTAGGTAAAATAATTATCTGCACTCTGGCTATAGAATTTATTGTAATAAACTTTTAGGAAAGACAAATACATCATTTTCTGACATAATATCCTTGCTTTTCAATACTCTTTGTCCATCTGTCAACAAGGTTTTATATTCCCTAATTTAAAAAATGTTTTAGGCTGAGCTGTAAGTCACAAATGCACAGCTGTCTGTGCTTCTTCATCACTGGTTAATCTTTGTCAGGGAACCAAGCAAGTGAAAGTTCGATGGAGCAAGCTCAGGACTATAGGGAGGATGCTTAAGACCTCAAAACCAAGTTTTTGCAGAATGTCAACAGTGTGGACACAGGTGTGTGATGTGCATTGTCATGCAAGATCAGGATGCCTTTGAATAGCAATCCTCTGTGTTTCATCTGTTTAGGCTTCAGCTCTTCAGTGAACATCTCACTATACTGAGCACTGTTGATTGTCAAACTCTTTTCCTGGTAGTGTTCAAATACTGGCCCTTGAGAATCTCAGAAAACTATAAACATCAATTTTCCAGCTGATGGTTGATTTTTTTGTTGGTCAGCAACTGATGAATCCATCACAGGCTCTTAGTGATGAATCCATGTCTTGTCACCAGTAACAATATTTTTAAGAAACTTTTACCTTCTTTTGAGTATCAGTCCAAAATTTTTTTTCGAAGATGTCCAAATGCTTTTGTTTATACTCTTCTGTAAATTGTTTTGGTAGCCATCTCACACAGACTTTTCAAAACCGAAGTCTACTCATTAATTATTTTACGGGAAAAGCCATGACTGATTTGCATATGATTTGCCATATAATCCACTGTCACTCGTCTATTTGACAGAATCATTTCAAGTGCATGCTCAATGTCATCTGCCTTAAAAGTGAACGGGAGTTCTAATAGAACTGGAGTGCAGATGATTTTGACTCATCCTCGTAATTACTATGTTTATCACATTTGGATTTATTCCTAAGGAAGTGAGAGAAGTGGGTGACTTTCTTACCAAAGAATGGTGTTAACAAATTAGTGGGATTTATTCTGAAAGACTAAAACCACACACGTAGCAATTGAATGCACCCAACAACAGCAATGGCAACAACACGAAGACACAATTGAATACCTTCCTCGTGTTTCTTTATTTACTTGTCACCTGTCATTCTTTTACCCTCCCATCCCACAGTTAAATTTTATAATTAATGGGATTTTATAAGTAATGGAGCTTGCTGGGAATGGGACATTTTTAGGGGGTAAAAAGCATGGCATAATGGTTAGGAGAAAAGATTCAGGAGTCAGACTGTTAGGCCAAAAATTCCAGTTTCAACATTTACTAGTGGTGCAAATTTGTACAAGTTATTTAACTTCACTGACTCTTGCATGCTTCTTGGTAAAATAAGGTTTCATGAGGGGATCAAACAAAATGATCATCTGTGAGACGTCTCATGTCTCTGATGAACTATTGGAGGTCTGTGTAGATGGAGGGCTATGAAGATGGTGTGGTGGTGCTAGTGGTTATGTGCCGTGGAGTGGTTTCCACTCATAGTGACAGGGTTTCTGAGGCTATAAATCTTTACAGGAGCAGAAAGCCTCATCTTTCTCCTGCAGAACAACTGACAGTTTCAAACTTCTGACCTTAAGGTTCACAGCCCAATTTGTAACCACTATGCTACCAGAGCTCCTTGAAGATGGTGTGGGGAAGATCATAATTGTTCCCAGAAAATGACACATGGTGGTCTGCACAGGAAAGATTATTAGTGAGTTCCAAGAGCACTCCCTGTCTCATGCCTGATTGCTCTGGAATTTTATCCATGACTCTTGTCTGTTCATTTGTTCTTGCTTTCTTACTGTCTTATTCTTTGACTCCTGCTCCCCATTTTCTTGCTCCTGCCTTCCTGTCACTGCCTATCCCTCTTCTTCTCTCCCTTTTACCTCCTTAGCATGTTGTGTCATCTCTGGCACGGTTTGATCTCATTGATTATTTCTATGGCACCAATCTCCATGGAATCTAGTCACTTAGGCAAACACTTTAGGTTAAATATAGGCCTGTGTAGGAAGAGAAGAAACACATCTCGCTTGCTTCCTTCCTTCGAGATGATTTATGCTTTAGTGAAAGGGAGTGAGGGGTATTACTGCCACCTAGGATTATGCATTGGACTGACTGCAAGGTCAATTTGAACCACAAGGTTGGTGGTTCAAATTCAACAGCTGCTCCTTAGAAACCCTATACAGAGTTGCGGTGAGTCGGAATCGACTTGATGGCACTTAACAACAACAGCTGAGTTAAAAGTGGCATTGTAGGATCACAGAACAATCAGCTCTCTTCTCTGAGATGACTGCTACCAAGATCTATGATGAGAGGGGCTGACTCACTTGAGCCAGTCACCTTATCTCCTATTTTGTCACCTGAAAATGTAGGACTGGCTCAGATGATTGCTAAGGTTTCCTCCTCCCCCAATCCTGAGCTCCCAAAGAGATATAGGTTTTCCTGGGAGATTTTCTTTGGGTCATGAATAGGGCTAACTTCACCATCAAAAGGCTGCCAATGAAAGCATTGGCAAGTAGGATTTAGTAGCAGAGCTGCAGAATAAGAACTAGAATGCTAACTGCAAGTTCAGCAGTTCAAAACCATCAGCCACTCCTCAGAAATCATATACAGGGTCACCATGACAGTGATTTGACAACACTTAACAACAAGAAGATTTCCTAGGGCCAACATCTGGCAAGTACTGCAGGGAATTTGGTGCTGAGACCATGGAAAGCTAGGGAGATTCCAAGGCTGAGAGTATATCAATAAAGGTGAAGAGAGTTGTGAGCAAATGCCTCCAGGTGACAGGTCCCTCCCTGCATAGAATGTAAAATTATAGGAGAAATTGTAGACTCAGGTGTGGAGATAGGAAACCTGCAGACAGAAAGTGAGACCTGGTTGAGTCTCTGATGCTGAGGTCTTGATTTTCTTCTGACAATGTTTATGCTTGTCTACTCTCTGTAAGCAGTAGACCATAAGGTCATTTGAATCACAAGGTCAGTGCTTAAAACTCACCAGCTACTCCTCACAAACCTTATGCAAGGTTGCTGTGAGTTGGAATCAACTCGAGGGCACTTAACAATGACTTGATCTTTATTCCTACTTCCCTCAGGAGTAGTTCAATGAGTAATCCTAAGTAAGTCAGAAGAATAAGTGTGTCCTTGTGTTTCAGTAAAG
>NW_006408664.1:4858654-4859274 GCF_000296735.1 Chrysochloris asiatica | reverse complement strand
AGAACCAACTCTATTGCACTTCACACACACACACACACACACACACACACACACACACAAAGACCTACACACACACACACACACACAAAGACCTACAAACAGGAACAATTTAAGCTTAATGAACACATGCAGTATTTGAAACAAGAGTGAAGAAAGAAAATGTTATTATAAAACAAATTGTCACTATGTTAAAAATTATTAATACATTTTTAATAATTCCAAAATAGATAACAAAGTATTCATGCATTCATTAATTCAGTAGAAATGTGGCAATGCCTATTCTGTGTCAGATATTGTACTAAGTTCTAGATATACAATACTGCTGTCATTAAACTTGGAATAAATCAAAAAGCATGGCAACTGTTTCAATAAAGAAGAAATATTAATTCTTCACTTAAAAAACCTTTGTTGGATATGTACTGTTCCAGAAAATGCTCTTGGTTTTGGAGATTTTACAAGCAATCAGACAGCAGAGTGCCAGTGCTCAAGGACTTTATATTCCAGTGAAAAAGTTCAGTGTTTTCCAGGATGTTATGGTGAAGGAGGGAATGTTTCCTAGAAAAAAAACAAAACAAAAGAAACAGTTGCTGTTGAGTTGACTCCAACTCATGCACGTTTGT
>NW_006408664.1:4846292-4855954 GCF_000296735.1 Chrysochloris asiatica | reverse complement strand
GATCGTGAACATTTCTTCATATGTTTGCTGGCTGCCTGGATCTCTTCCTTGGTGAAGTGTCTGTTCATGTCCTGTGCCCACTTTTTAATTGGGTTATTTGTCTTTTTCTTGTAGAGGTCAAACCATGGTATTTTTAATAACTTCATGTGCATGTGAAAGTTGGACAGTGAATAAGGAAGATCTTAGAAGAATTGATGCATTTGTGTCAGGGTATTGGATGGGAATGTTAAAAGTACCATGGGCTGCCAGAAGAACAAACCAATCTGTGTTAGGAGAAGTACAGCCTGAACGCTCCTTGGAAGCCAGGATGGCCAGACTTATCTCTCATACTTTGAACGTATTATCAGTAAGGACAAGTCCCTGGAGAAAGATATCATGTTTTGTCAAGTGGAGGGTCAGAGAAAAACAGGAAGAACCCTAATGAGATGGATTAACACAACGGCAGCAGTATAGGCTCGAACTGGCCAATATTCTGTTCTGTTGTGCACAGATAGCATCACTATGAGTCAAGACCAACTTGATGACACCTAACAATAACAACAACTGTAAATACCTCTTTAAAGTATCAAAGAGCAAAAATATCTCTTTTAGGTCTAAGGCGTATCTGACCTGAGCTATAATATTTTCAGTAGCCTCATTTATATGAAAGAGCAGCACAATAGGTAATGAAGATTGTAGAAGAATCAATGCATTTGAATTATGGTGTTGGAGTGAAATATTGATAGCTCCTTGCATTTCCAGAACAACAAATGTGTTTTGGAAGCAGCACAGTCATATCGCTCCTTAAAATTGATGATGGTGAGACTTCGTATCTCCTATTTTGTATATAGACCAAGAGGCAGTTGTTAGAACAAGTGGATGCAAAATAGTTTCGATCAAAAAAGATACACTAGGGTTGTATCCTTTAACTGTACTTATGCAATCCATATGTTGAGCAAATGATCTGAGAAGCTGGATATATGCGGAAGAATGTGGCATCAAGATTGGAGAAAGACTCATTATCAACCTACAATATGCAGATGATACAACCTAGTTTGCTGAAATCCAAGAGAACTTAAATACTCATTGATGAAGATCAAAGATAAAGTCTTCAGTATGGATTTCACCTTAATATAAGTCAAACAAAATCCCCACAGTAAACTGGGCTAATAAATAACATCATCATAAATGGAGAAAAGATTGAAGTTGTCAAAGATTTCATTTTGCTTGGATCCACAATCAACACTCATGGAAGCAATAGTCATGAAATCAAACAATGTATAGCATTGAACAAATCTTCTGCAAAGGGACTCTTTAACATGTTCAAAGATTAAAATGCGTTTAACTCAAGCCATGGTATTTTCAGAAGTCTCATATGCATTTGAAAGTTGAATGATGAATAAGAAAATTCCTTAGAAGAATTGATGCATTTGAACTGTGGTGTTGGAGAAGAGTATTAAAAGTACCATGGACTGCCAAAAGAACAAATCAGTTCATTTTGGAAGAAGTACAGCCAGAGTGCTACAGGATGGTAAGTCACTGTCTTTCAAACTTCAGACAGATTACCAGGAGGGACCAGTCCCTAGAGAAGGACATCATGCTTGGTAAAGTAGAAGGTCAGGAAAAAAAAAAAAGAGTAAGACCTCCAATAAGATGGACTGACACAGTGGCAGCAACGATGGGTACAATCATAACAACCATTGTGAGGATGGCGCAGGACCAAGTAGTATTTCGTTTCACTGTACATAAGGTTACTATGAGTCTGTACCAACTTAATGGCATGTAACAACATTGGACATGCTGTCAGGAAAGACCAGTCCCTAGAGATGGTCGTCATGCTTGGTAAAGTTGAGGTTCAATGAAAAAGAGGAAGACACCCAAAGAAATGAATTGACACAGTGGCAGAAACAATAGGCTCAAACATACAAACAATTATGAAGCGGGCACAGGACTGGGCAGTGTTTTATTCTGTTGTACACAGGGTACCTAAGAGTCAGAACTCACTCAATGGCATCTAACAACAATAACAAAGCTTTTCAAAAGCAGACGTCCATATCTTTTTCCCATGGAGTAGTTTATGGGTTCAAACTGCTCATCTTTTAGTTCGTTGCTTAGCTCTTTAACCACTATATCACTTTGGCTCCTTGTCCTACAGATTCCTGTTATTAGGTGGTGCTAAGTCAGTTTCAACTCATAATGACTCTTTGTATAAGAGAAGAAAAGGCTGTCGGTTCTGCACAAGCTCACAATCACTGTTATGTTTGAGTTAATTTTGCAGCCACTGTTTCAATCCATCTTGATGAAGGTTGTCATTAGTTGAATTGTGTCCAATCAAAATATGTGTCAGTTTGGATGAGTCATGATTCTCTGTGGTTTGGCAGTTATGCAGTTATGTAACATGACATTCATGTAATGATTCCCCATGATGTGATCTGATATGATAACCCAATAAAAGGATTAAGATTGACCGCAATAGCTTTAATCCCATCACAACCCTGATCTGATGTAAGGAAGTTTCCCATGCAACATCTTTCCCATGCAACATCTTTTATCTTACAAAATAAAAGGTGACAAAGTAAGCAGAGAAAGAGGTACCGACAACCATCAACAAAGAAGAATCAGGACTAGAATGTGTCCTTTGGACCTGGGGGGTCCTTGTACTTTGAAGCCCCTAGATCTTGGGAAACATTGATGCCATGACACATGGAGACCTCCAAGAAATGCTGGGCCTACAGAAACTGAAAAGAGATAAGGACTTTTCCCCCTTCAGACTTCTAGCCTCCTAAACTGTGAGAGAAAGAATTTCTGTTGTTAAAACCTTCCACTTTGTGATATTTCTCTTATAGCAGCACTATATAATTAAGACAAGAGTCTTCCTCTTTTTCACTGACCCTCTACTTCACCAACCTTGACGTCCTTCTCCAGGGTCTGTTCCCTCATTATAGCATGTCCAAAGTACATAAGATGAAATCTTACCACCCTCTCTTTTAAGCACCACCCTCTCTTTTACAGCATTCTGGCTGTACTAGTTCCAAGACTGGTTTGTTTGTTCTAGCAGTACATATATTCAGTATTCTTTGCCAATGCCATAATTCAAATGCATTATTTCTTCCATCAATCTTCCTTATTAATTTTCTAGCTTTCACATAAGGTGATTGAAACTTCCATGGTTCAGGTGCACATTTGTATTCAATGTCCTGCAGATAGGAGAATGCATTATATGCAGAGGGGAATCTCATCAAAGAGCACCTTCACGGCCATGGGCCTCTAATATGCTTTTATCACAGAGTGTGCAGCAGTCAGGCATAGGAGGTAGCACACATAGACCTAGAGACCTCGAGCAAGGCCACCAAACAACCTTTTCATGTGTCTTATGGTATCTTGTTATCAAAACAACAATAGCAAAATGAAATTTTTTACATGTTCCAGTACATTTTTTCGTGGTGTGGTGCTGTAGGATAAGCACAAGACTGTTAACCATAAGGTTAGCACCTCAAATCCAGCAGTTGCATTTAGGAAACCCTATACAGGGTTGCTATGTACTTTCCTGTACAGATGGTGGAAGGAAAACATAATGGAAATCATTGATGGTATTTTAAAGTTAAGGCTCTGTAAGCACCCACAGTCTTCAGCTTTTGATTGTTTACAAAATCTTCCTGCTGAAATTGGGTGCAAACTGACCTGTCCTACTCTGAAATAATGGAGCTAATGCTAAGAAAAACTGGTAATTACTTTCTTAACTCCTATATGCATTGTGCATGGTGTGCACATTTGTTTTTCAGACAGATGACTTCTGGGATTCTGTTGTAACAGAATATTCAGGCTTTATTATTTAGGGTAAGGGTGGGTGTCAGTCCCTGAATGTGCCTAAGTTGATTATTGAAAAACTAAAACTGAAGTCTTGGAAACTGTACAGGGTAAATCATACTGATGAGATTTTCACATCAATTTTGAGTTCAGGTGGTTCAATTGAATGAATCCCCATGTGCGTCTTATCAGAATCTTGATCTGTGGTTTCTCAGCTGTGGCACTAGCCTTTGAACAAAAAGACCAGGTTTTTTGTTTTGCTTTTGTTGTTGTTTTCTTTCTTTCTAATTGAAATTAGAAACAAAGACTTATTTATAGTTACAACATCTGTCAGGATATGATGTATTTCTCTTAGCCCTCTAGAGCAGGAGTTCTTAACCTTCACTAGGTACCTGAATTAGCTGCTGAACTTTTAAAACCCACCGATCTCTGCATGACAGTTTTTCAAATGTTTTCTTCTAAGTGATTCAAACGCACAGTCCAGGTTGAGAACTCATGCTTTAAATCTGTGCTTTGAATATTTTATTGTGCTTTCATTACCACCGAGTTAATCATTTTTACTTTTCAAGATGTGATCTGAAGACCAGTATCATTGACATTACACAGGAGTTTGTTAGAAAATCAGACTCTTAGCTACCACCCAATACTTATGAATCAGAATCAGTACTTTTAGCAGGATCCCTTCTATAAGCCCAGTACACATTACATTTGTTGACACTCTGCTCTATAGAGTCCATTTCATTCAAAAGGCCATAACTCAGGTATGTAACAAGTAGATACTGGGCTGTGTCATGGAGATTCCTATAGCTAGATTTCCAGAGTCAAAGGTCATCACAGTTTTTGCCACATTATTATTAATATAGAATATGAATTTATAATAAGGTAGAATTTAAAGCTACATGTAAAATTACTCCAATTATATAAAATGCAAATAAAAATAGGTGTGTATTATTGTTTCTGAGTTATGAAAACGTCAATGCTTTTCATTTTTTGTTAACTTCTTATTGTGAATTGAATGAAGGTTTATAGAGCAGCTCATCAGTTTTACATTCATCAAATCCTACATATACTTTGTTTTAATTCAATAAAAACTATCATGAAAAATATGCTCTCAAGTTCGAACTATCTTATTGGCTAGTTTGTGTGACTTTTTTCTTAGGATGCTTTCTATTGAAAATCAAAATAATAGCAGATTGAATCATTGTGTCTCAGCCTTTTATGGGCATCATAAAAGAATCACCTAGGAGTGTGATGAGTCCATAGGGTAAGCACTAAACTGCAGACCACAAAGTCAGCAGTTTGAGCCCTCCAACTGCTCTGTGGGAGAAAGATGAAGTTTCTGGTCCCACAAAAATTTAAAGCCTCAGAAACCCTACACAGGGTTGCTATGAGTTGGAATTGACTCTAGGGAATTTACAGGAAGGAACATTATGTAGGGACTTAATGCAGATTTGGTAAATCTAGGATGGGGCCTGAAATTCTGCATTTTCAGAAGCATCACAATTGATCCTGGTGCTTGAGTAGCTAGGGTTAAATATTAAGTATGTTTATGGTGCAAATAACAAGAAGCATGTTATTTGACAGCTTCTGGTTTGGCTAATAGCTCAAAGATGTCATGAAGACTCGAGTTCTCCCCATACTTTGGTCTGGCCATCCTCAGTATGACAGCGACTCCTCTTGATTGCAGGATGGCTTTAGCAGCTTTAGACAAAACTTACTAGAGTTCATTTTCTAGAACCAGTTTCTCCTTATTGAAAGAAAGTGGACTTTCTTTCTTACCTCATAAGTCAGAATTACACATTTGCTCATTTCTAAATCATTAACTGGAGTCCTGGTGTGGTGCTGTGGGTTACTGTGCTGGATTGCAAAGTCGGTTTGAACCACAAGATCGGTGGTTCAAGAGCTCCAGCTGCTTCTCTGAAACCCTATAAAGGGTGGCTATGCATCAGAACTGACTCTACAGCACTTAACAACAAGAAACAGCAAATCATTAACTGACAAGAGGAAAGGAATTACCTTTTAACATGCTTAAATGAATCAATAGACTCTCGCTCCGTCTCATAGTCCATAATCTGAAGATGAATTTGACTCTTCCAGAACATGTGGTTGTTTTTGTTATTGTTGTCAGGTGCCATCGAGTCGGAATCGACTCATAGTGACCCCATGCACAGCAGAACGAAACAATATCCGATCCTGGGCCAGCCTCACCACCACTGCCACACTTGAGTCCATCAATGATGCCACCTGGCCAATCCATCTTGTTGGGGGTCTTCCTCTTTTTCTCTGACCCTCCACCTTACCTAGCATGACATCCTTCTCCAGCGACTGTTCCCTCCAGACAATATGTCCAAAGTATGAGAGACGAAGCTTAGCCATCTTGGCCTCCAAGGAGTGCTCTGGCTGCACTTCTTCCAAAACAGATCTATTGGTTCTTTTGGCAGTCCATGGCACTTTCAGTATTCTCCTCCAACACCACAACTCAAAGGCATCAATTCTTTTATGATCTTCCTTATTCACTGTCCAGCTTTCGCATCCATATGAGGTTATTGAAAATACCATGGCTTGGGTCAGGCGCACCTTAGTCCTCAAGCTGACATCTCTGCTCTTCAATACTTTAAAAAGTTCCTGTGTAGCAGATTTGCCCAATGCAATACATCGTCTGATCTCTTGACTGCTGCTTCCGCGAGTGTTGATAGTTGATCCAAGAAGAATGAAGTCCTTGAAAACTTCAATCTTTTCTCCATTGATAAGAATGTTGTTTATTGGTCCAGTGGTGAGGATTTTTGTTTTCTTGACATTGAGATGTAATCCATATCGAAGGCTGTGCTCTTTGATCTTCATAAGTAAATGTTTCAAGTCCTCTTTGCTTTCAGCAAGCAAGGTTGTATCATCGGCATATGGCAGGTTGTTAATGAGTCTTCCTTCAATCCTGACACCACGTTTTTCTTCATAGAACCCAGCTTCTCATATTATTTGCTCAGCATACAGGTTAAATAAGTATGGTAAAAGAGTACAACTCTGTCTCACACCTTTCCCAATTTTAAAACATTCAGTGTTCCCATGGTCTGTTCGAACAACTGCTTCTTGGTCCAGGTACAGATTTCTCAGAAGTACAATTAAGTGTCCTGGAATACTCATACTTCTCAATGTTGTTCATAGCTTGTCATGATCCACACAATTGAAGGCCTTTGCATAGTCAATAAAGCATAGGTAAATATTTTTCTGGTGTTCTTTGCTTTCAGCCAAGATCCATCAGACATCAGCAATGATATCTCTTATTCCATGGCCTCTTCTGAATCCGGCTAGAACCTCTGGAAGTTCTCTGTCAATGTATGATTGTAGCCATTTCTGTATTGCCTTTAGCAAAACTTTACTCACTTGAGATATCAAAGAGATTGTCTAATGATTTCCACATTCTGATGTGCTTTTTAGATACTTGGAAATAATTAAGCATATGTTACCATATAAGGGGAGGTAAGATGACTTTGGGACAGATGATATATAATATATGCTACAGGATTTCAGCAAGATACAATAAATGCAAATGTGTATCAGGAAGATATGACTGACAGAGTGCCCACACAGTTGGTTTGGATTTTTAAGTCCCTCAGAGTTTGCATCTATTGCTAGATTTAGGAAATTTTGTTTTGTAATTAGGGGCGGGACTAAAGGCTCTCCTTCCCAGATCCTGACCAACTGTAAGCTTATTTTTTTCTCTTCTTTTTGGATTTTTTATTTGTCACAGGCAGTATTGTTGCTGATTTCTTTTCTTACCTTGATTTCTTTTACCTTAGTCTAGGTGAGGAATAGCCTTCAACTCCCCTCTTTCAAGAGCCACATTTCAAATAAAAGTTCACAGCACATCAATTGCCAGATACCATTCTCTTCTATGCCTTAGAATTAATGATGGCATTTTACAGGGATTTCTCTAATGACTTGTGGATAAAGACACAAAAAAGATCAGAGATGCAGCCTGAAAGGATTTCTTCTTTTAATGTCCTTAGGGGCAAAAGGCAAAAAGAATAAACAGTGTTTAGTGGTCTTAGGTTTCCCAGGGCCAGTTCTAATCATTCAGTGCTCTACACAGACAGACAAAATCACATATTTTCTGGGGATCATGTTAATAGAAATTAGATCAACTTCATAAGCACAGTCAAAATATAAACACTGTACTTCTCCCTTTGCTAGCTGTTAGTCTCCATTCACACTTTCCAGCTAGATACTTCCACGATATCATTCTAAGCAAGTCCTTGGTAAAATTTTATAGCCATTTTCAAGTAAAATAAGTGCAGAAGTTGCAGCATATTATATAACACAATCATTTAGTATTGTAGCGTAAAATCCATTTCAGTCTAGGTATAACACACTCAGGCTCTGTAATTGTTATAATCTACATCTACTATTTTGGCCTCCAGCACTGATTTGCCCTTCTATAAGCACATTCTGACTTCCCTGGTTGTTAAGGTAGACCACTTCTCTACCACTTGAAAGTCAGTTAGTAAGCTAATCAAGTATTCTATTTCCTTAGCCATGGTGATTGGTTCAGAGGTTGGCACATATCCTAACAGACTAAAGAGGTCCCAAAAGATTTATTTTAGGGATCTTGACTTGCATAGGATTATTTCTGAACATTTAGAAAATATTGTTCAACAGAAAAAAGGAAAGGAAAAGTCATCTGAGATCTTACCTTAAAGATAAACACTGTTACATATTTTTCAATTTTCCTTCCAGGCTTTTGAAAATGTACATACATATTGTATGGTTAAGGTTAGGTATCAACTTGGCTAGACCATGATTCTTAGTCGTTCAGCCGATATTATGTAATCATCCTTCATTTTGTGATTTGATGTGGTGGTGGTTATGTGCCCTGGAGTCGATCCGACTCATAGCGACTCTGTACAGTGTTTCCGGGGTTGGAAATCTTTACAGGAGCAGAAAGCCTCATCTTTCTCCCATGGAACAGGTGGTAGTTTTGAACTGCTGACCTTGAGGTTCGCAGCCCGGTTCGTAACCACTATGCTACTAGAGATCTGATGTGAGTAGTCAATAAATTCAAAGGGGAATTTCCATGACAGTGTAGCCTGCATCTAGCACATACATAGATGTTATGGCAAATATTGCATTCTTTTTATCCTGCATAAGACTCATTAGCCTCCCACATCTGGCTCTGGAGATCTGAACCAGCAGTCTGCTGCCTCGCCTATAGATTTTGGAATTCACAAGTTCCTGCAATTGTGTAAGCCAGAAACATTCCACCTTACCTGATGATTTGGACTCATCAGCATCTGCAACCACGTGAGTCAAGAGAAGCCTCCAACCTGATTCCTAACCCATACAATTATGTGAGCCATTTATTTGAAATAAATCTCTGAATATTTACATAAGCTCCTTTAGAGACACCAGCCTCAGACACATATGTTGTTGTTGTTGTTATGTGCTAGAGAATTAGTTCCAACTCATAGCAACCCTGTATAATGTTTCCAAGGAGCAGTTGGTTGGTTTGAACTGCCAACGTTGTGGTTCACAGTCCAATGCTAATCCTACAACACCATACCAGGAGCATGTACCAGACACATATACATAATTTACTTTTGCCAAGAGGAAATCATATTCTGCGTTCTATTTTTAATCACATATCTAGATATTATGACTGTCATCTCCTAGCGTTATGCTATCTTATTGTATGACGATAATATGATCTAGGTTAATCATCGATTATATAGCCCATCTTTATTGTTGGATATTGACTCTATTTCTTTAATTTTTACCACTATACACATTTCTGTGATAAAGAATAATAAAAGTGTCTAAAGGAGCTCTGGTAGCGTAGTGGTTATGAATCGGGCTGCGAACCTTAAGGTCAGCAGTTTGAAACT
>NW_006408664.1:4844777-4845902 GCF_000296735.1 Chrysochloris asiatica | reverse complement strand
ACAACAACAACACTATAGTTTCTATTCTATGCATTCAGCCATACCTCAGGGATACACCGTCACAGTGTTCATATTAATTTTGCTTTTTTTTCCCTCAAATATAAATGTGTGCTGGAAGTTTTAGCCAGAGCTATACGACATAATAAAGAAATTAAAGGCATCCAAATTGGCAAAGAAGAAGTAAAACTCTCCTTATTTGCAAACAATATGATCCTATACAAAGAAATACCCAAAAACTCAGTAAAAAAAAACTATTAGACCTCATTGAAAGATTCAGCAAAGTGGCAGGGTAAAAGAATAACATACAAAAATCAATTGGATTTCTCTATAGCAACAGCAATGCAATGAAAAGGACATTAGGAAAGCAATACCATTTACAATAGCCACGCAAAGGATGAAATACTTAGGAATACACATAACCAGAGAATCAAAGGACTTATACAAAGAAAACTACAAAGCACTACTACAAGAAACCAAATGAGACCTACAGAAGTGGAAGAACATACCATGTTCCTGGATAGGAAGACTCAACATTGTGAAAATGTCAATACAACCCAGAGCAATTTACACATACAATGCAATCCCAATCCAGATTCCAACAACATTCTTCAAAGAGATGGAAAGGACAGTTAGTAATTTTACATGGAAAGGAAAGAGACCCAGGATAAGCAAAGCACTGCTTAAAAGGAAGAACAAGGTTGAAGGTCTCTCACTCCCCAATTTCAAACTTTACTACATGGCTATGGTGGTCAAAACAGCCTGGTACTGGTACAATGAAAGAGACATTGATCAATGGAACAAAACCGAGAATCCAGATATTAACTCAACCACTTACAGCCAAATGATTTTTGACAAAATGCCTAGGCATATTGCATGGGGAAGAGACAGTCTCTTTAACAAATGGTGCTGGCAGAACTTGAAAACAATATGTAAAAGACTGAAACAAGACCTTTGCCTCACACCCTATACAAAAATGAACTCAACATGGATTAAAGATCTAAATGAGAATCCCAAAATTATGAAGATCATCAATGAAAAAATAGGGACAAATGTGAGGGCACTAATTCAGGGCATATACAGACTGCCACACATTTTGAAAAGTATCCAAACAAAAATAGACAAAAT
>NW_006408664.1:4836874-4838347 GCF_000296735.1 Chrysochloris asiatica | reverse complement strand
GGGTTTCGGAAACTATAAATCTTTGCGGGTACAGAAAGCCTCATCTTTGTCTGAATGAATGACTGGTGGTGAGTTCAAACGCTAACCTTGTTAGATTAGTAGTCAAGTGCAAACCACTTGTGCTGTCCAGGGGACTGGAGTTACTAATGAATCTGGTTTTCTTGTTAGTCAGTTTCCTCACCTCATAGAGAAGACCCATTGGTAGAAAAAACCAAGATCCAGAGGGAAGCAGAGGCAAGGGGAGAAAAGAGACACATAGACCAGGCAATTAAGTGAGAGCAGCTGAATCCACCATGCTATATGCCAGAATTTACCTTGATTGCATGCATCATACAATACTCTCTTTGGTTAAAAATGGTTTGAGTTTCCTTTATATCATTTATGTTTTAGAATCCTGATTAGCACAACTCTGAGATACAAACTAAATAGTTAATGAAAAGGGAGACTGCCTATCACTCTTTATTCTAAGCCATCACATACACTGAGTACACAGAGTCATCAGAAATACACTTACAAAATGAAGATGAAGTGCATCTATTGTGGCAGTTATTAAAGAAGACAATGGTGTTACCAGCATGACCCATGGTTTTCAACCCCTGATTCAAATATAGCTGGTTTCATGGGCTGAGCAGGCTTAGTGACCCTCTCAGATGGTGACAAATTAAATTATGATGATATACCATTTTTCCACTCATCAAATTGGCAAAGATTTAAAAAATATTAAAACAGAGTCAGTGATGATACAAAATAGTGAGCTGTCTCATACATTAGAGGGCAGTAGTTTGATATTTTTAGATTTATAATTGTGACATTACAAAGAAGGTTCAAATACTTCTGACCTTTACCTCTAATCATCAGATTATCTTTACTTGTAATCACTGGAATCCTGGTGTGCCTCTATAGGATAAGCACTGGACTACAAACTGCAAGACCTGCAGTTCAAACCCATCAGCTGCTTCTCGGAAACCCTATACAGGGTTGCCACGAGTCAGAACTTACTTCATGGTATTTAACAACAAACAACCAGTTATAATCACTATTGTCATTTTTGTGTGTTGCCTCCTAGAATTTTTTCCCGTGGATTAATATACATTTTAACTGCAAAGAGTATGATGTCCTTGTGTTTGTAATTGTTTTGGTTTTAATCACACAAAAATATATTCAGACATATCTTTATGCAACTTGTTTCCCACACAGGGGTTCAAATACGTTTTAGAGGTCTTTCTTACCAGTATACATAGACCCATCCCAGTCTTTGTAACTGTATATAGAATTGCATATTATGAATATATAATAGTTTATATGACTGTCCCTTATTGATGAATACTCTCATTGTTTTGTTTACTTTTTTAGGCTAAAGTCACATTTTTAAGGATAAAGTCGCACTTGACATTTAAGTTATGCCTAAAGTCCTTCCATAGTGGGTGCATTTGCTAATACTTTAATAAGAAATGCATGAAAATATCTATTCAC
>NW_006408664.1:4829332-4836599 GCF_000296735.1 Chrysochloris asiatica | reverse complement strand
ATAGTGGCCCTGTATAGGGTTTCCGAGGTTGTGAATTGTTATAGGAACAGAAAGCCTCATCTTTCTGCGTCAGATTGACTGATGGCTTAGCAACCTCTGAGCTTGCAGTTAGGAGTCCAGTGCTTATCCTATAGAGCCATACCAGGGCTCTTTCCTACTTATATTGTTGTTGTTATTGTTAGTGCCATCGAGTTGGTTCTGACACATAGCAAATCTGCGTAAGGTTTCTGAGGAGTAACTGGTGAGTTTGACCTGCTGACCATGTGGTTCAAATCAACCTTGCAGTCTAGTTAATTAGCACACAACTCAACACCAGGATGTCACTTACTTACATTATGAAGTAACAATTATATTTATGAAAACTTATTATTTAAAAAAATGCATATTACTAGACATTATAAAAACACTACTTATACGGTAAAGAGAAAAACAGAAGCGAAATAAATGTCTAGCAATAAGGGATTGGTTGTAATTTATGAGAAGCCTATACAAATTATACATCACACAATATAATAGGAAATTATAGTAAAAAATCACATATGTATATATGTGATTAAAATGGAATGTATCTTATTTCATTTTTATAAAAAAATAATGTACATATATTTTAAAAAGCCCAAAAAGAAATTTTAAAACATGAGATAATTATTATTCTTAAGGAGAGATCACAGATGATCTTTAGTTTTTTTCTTGTCCTAGGACTATATTTTCTAACTTTACTATAATAAAACTGTGTAACATTATAATTAGACAAAACAAGAAATCATTGTGAATTATTGATCAAGCTGAAACGTTTACTTGTCCAAATAAAATCAGATTGTTTTAATTTTCTACTTAGCATTTATCATTTTAAATGCAACAATCATGTCTGTATAGCAATTTGCATTACAAATTCTCTGAAGTCCAATGTCATCTATAATCTACAAATGTGTAATCTAGCAATTAGTAGAAATTATATATTTTAAGAAGATGAATGGAATTAAGTTCTCCTGCAGCTGTTTCAATTATATTCTAGGAGAAATAAGCAATATTGGATGTAAACTTTCCATGAAACTATTGAAAATACATTACAGTTTATTATAAATACTAGAAATTGATTCAAGGAGTTACGTAAACAATACATACTTGCTTGTTGAAAATAATTTCCTCAAAATCTTCATTCCTACTAAAGAATCCTTAAATCTACTTTGAAATGGACTAATTTATAAACAAGCTCTGAAACGAGATCTTCCCATTCCATCTGCTATTATTAATTCCTTATTATGACTGGGCCATCTCTTACTCCTTAGTCCAGAATGAACATAGAATGTAATGAATAGACTTGACTTATACACAAAAAGCAAAACAACTTTTCATTAAATTATGTATGACTGTTTTTACTCAGATAACATAATTCTCTATTTCTTTTCTACATGTTGCTTCTCCTGGGGAAAGTTGCATATAAAATGTAATTAACTCTGTCCAAAGGTGCAGTGAACTTGTCCATAAATGGCAGATCAGAGAGTTATTTATAGTTCTCTAGAGACACACATGTAAAACACTCAGAACAGCTTCTGTCATGTATTATGTTCAGTTTTAAGACTATGGCTTTTTACAGAGGGTGGTGGTGAGAAAGGAAGCTGTTATTTGGCATGAGACTCTCAGTCCTTTCTGTTAATGGGTTACTATCATATACTTAAGGAGCTCTGGTAGCATAGTGGTTACGAATCGGGCTGCGAACCTTAAGGTCAGCGGTTCGAAACTACCAGCTGCTCAGCGGGAGAAAGATGAGGCTTTCTACTCCCGTAAAGATTTACACCCTTGGAAACCCTGTACAGGGTCGCTATGGGTCGGAACCGACTCGACGGCACTTAACAACAACAACAACATCATATACTTAGGTTTCTCAGAGCAGGGGAATTTTTCTCAGATGTCTCAGGAGGTGTGATCACATGAAGCCTGAAAGAGTTAATAACACATTCTTCTAGAAAATAATGGAATGGAGAATCCAGGAAATCTTTTGAGGCATATGACTATGCCTTAATCTTTCAAATGGAGAAGCAAATATCTTGGAATAAACAGTCTTCAGATAGCTCTTTTATCAGCTGAAACCAGGGCAGGGCCATGTCCAGCCTCCACTTTTTGGAATTCATACCACTCAGAGAAGAATCTGGAAAATATTGTGGGGAGATGCTGAATAAGTACAGTGGTCCTGCCTACTTCTCACTCTGGCATGTTAGAAACATAACGGGAACTGCAGTCTCCAATTAGGACCCCAGTCTAATTCACAGGACTCGCCAACTGTCTTAGGCTGGGTTCTCTATAGAAGAAAAGGAGCTCTGGTAGCGTAGTGGTTACGAATCGGGCTGCGAACCTTAAGGTCAGCGGTTCAAAACTACCAGCTGCACCGCGGTAGAAAGATGAGGCTTTCTACTCCCGTAAAGATTTACACCCTCGGAAACCCTATTCAGGGTCGCTATGGGTCGGAAACGACTCGATGGCACATAACAACAACAACTATAGAAGAAAATCCATATATGCATATACATAAAGAGACCACCACTCATCTGTCAATTTGTTGTACAGTGGTGGCTTGCTTGTTGCTTTGATACTGGAAGATATGCCACCATTTTTTAAAATACCAGTGTGATTACTCATGGTGGACAGATTTCAGCTGAGCTTCCAGACTATGACAAACAAGGAAGAAAAGACAAGCAAACTACGTCTGAATGTTTAATCGTTGAAAATCTTATGAATAGCAGTGAAACATTGTTAGCTACAGTATCAGAAAATGAATACATTTTGAATAGCACCACAAAGAAGGCCAGTTTCATTACTATTATTCAAATTCATGTACCAGTCACCAATGTCATTGATGATGAAATTGAAGAATTCTACCAGCTTCACTACAGGAGTCCTGGTGTGGCACTGTGGGTTAATGCAGCAGACTGCAAAGCTGTTTGAACAGCAAGGTCGGCGGTTCAAGCTCACCAGCTGCTCCTTGGAAATCCTATATAAGGTTGCTATGGGTCAGAACCAACTCAATGGCATATAACAACAACAACCAACTTCTTCAGTCTGAAACTGATCAAACATGTAACCATCATATATTGATAATCACTTAGGGTGGAAACAAAGAGGAAGGATCAGTAGTGAAAATAGGATGATAAAAATGATGTTAGAGATTGCATGATAGAATTTTGCTAGACCAATGACTTATTCATTGCAAATATTAACAACAACAACAAAAAAAAAAAAACACACATACACACACAAAATATGACTATACACATGGACCTTACCAAATGGGATAAACAGAAATCACATTGACTACATTTGTAAGAAGTGACAGTGAAAAAGCTCAACATCATCATCCAAAAGAAGGCTAGGGTCAGACAGTGGAAGAGACCACCAAATGTCCATATGCAAGTTCAGGTTGAAGCTGAAGAAAATGAAAACTAGTTCATGAGAGCCAAAATATGACCTTGAACATATCCTACATGAATTTAGAGACCATCTCAAGAGCATATTTGACACAATAGACTCCAATGACCAAAGATAAGAAAAATTGTGTGATGACTTAAAAAATATCATATAGGAATAAAGTAAAAGTTTATTAAGAAGACAAGAAAGAAGGAAAATACCAAAATGGATGTTAGAAGAGATTATGAAACGTACTCGTTAGTGCAGAGATGTTAAAACAAATGGAAAAAATGAGGAGGTAAAAATGCTGAACAGAGAATTGCAAAGGGTAAATCAAGAAGACAAAGACAAGCATTATAATGAAATGTACAAAGACCTGGAGCTAGAAAACCAGAAGGGAAGAACACACTCAGCATTTCTCAAGGTTGGGGGAAAAAAAAAAAAAGCTGAAGAAAAAAATTCAAGCCTCGACCTTCAATACTGAAAGAGTCTATCGAAAAATATTGAATGATGCAGAAACCTGCAAAAGAAGATGGAAAGAATATATAATCACTGTACCAAAAAGAGATGGCCTTTGTTCCATTGGTGAGGATTTTTGCTTTCTTTGTATTGAGACACATCCCATATTGAGAGCTGTGGTCTTTAATCTTCATCAGTAAGTATCTTAAGTCCTCTTTGCTTTTGGTAAACAGGATTGTAAAATATGCATGTGACAGGTTGTGAGCAAGTCTTCCTCTAATCCTGAACCCATATTTTCCTTCATATAATCCAACTTCTCAGATTAATTTTCTCAGCATAAAGATTGAATAAATATGGTGAATGAATACAACTCTGATGTACACTTTTCCTTATTTTGAACCATTTACTGTCCCCTTGTTCTATTATTAGGACTCCTTCATGTATGTACAGATAATTTTTTGAACTGTTGTATGTACAAATAATGTTTTGAACTGTTGTACAATAGTACCTAGGGTCACTATTGATCAGAGTTGACTTGACAGTACCTAATAACAATAACAACAATGGGTGAAATATTGAGTGAAGTAGAAAGTATCATAAGATATATGAAAGAAACAGTACTGTACCAAAAAGAAATGGTTGATGTTCAATCATTTCAAGAGGTAGCATGTGATCAAGAGCCGATAGTACTGAAGTAAAAAGCCCAAGGTGCACCGAAGGCATTGGTAAAGAATAAGACTCCAGGAATTGATGGAATACAAATGGAAATCTTACAACAAAATAATGCAGCACTGGAGGTGCTCACTCATCTGTGCTAAGAAATTTGGAAGACAGATACCTTGCTACTGATGAAGAGAAACATATTTGTGTCCATTCCAAAGAAAGGTGACCCAATGGAATTCAGAAATCATTGAGCATGATAAATATCACATGCAAGTAAAATATTGCTAAAGATAATTCAAAAATGACCTCCATAGTACGTTGATAAGGAACTGTAAGAGGTTCGAGTCAGATTTAGATAAATTCATCAGATGAATTTTGGTTGAAAGTAGAGAATATCAGAAAGATATTTACCTCTGCTCTATTGACTACGCAAAGGCTATGTGGATCATGACAAGCTATGGATAAGCTATTGTGAAGAATGTCTATTTCAGAACACCAAATTGTGCTCATGAGGAGTCGGTACTTAGAGCTAGAGACAGTTGTTCAAACAGTACAATGGAATACAGAATGGTTTAAAATCAGGAATGGTGTGTGCTGGAGTTCTTTCCCCATACTTATTCAATCTGTATACTGAACCAATAATCCGAGAACTTGGTTTATATGAAGAAGAACATAGCATTGGAATGTTAGAAGACTCATTAACAGTCTGTGATATGCAGATGAGACAACCTTACTTGCTGCAAGTGAAGAGGACTGAAAATATTTATTGATGAATATCAAATACTACAGCCTTCAGTATGGGTTGCACCTCAATGTAAAGAAAATAAAAATCCTCACAACTGACCAATAAATAACATTATGATAAATGGAGTAAAGATTGAAATTGTCAAATACTTCATTTTGCTTTGATACACAATCAACACTTATGGAAACAGCAATCAACAAATGAAACAGCGTATTGTATTAGGCAAAACTGATGCATAAGACCTCTTTAAAGTGTTCAAGGGCAAACATGTCAGTTTGAGTACTGAAATGCACCTGACCCAAGCTTTGTCTGAGTGTCCATTATTTTAGAAGCATGCCACACCTCCAAGAAAACATCCTTTCAATTGATTGGCTGTCCATAGCCAATCATCATAGAATTAGGTATGCCTGCTCATAGCCAATCATTATAGAGTTAGCTAAAGTGTATTAGATATCACCACAGTCATAACTACATCTCAACTACCAAGCCACTGGGAATCCTTGCCCAGTCATTGACACAAAAATGTAAACATCACAACAACCTAGATAAGAAGATCCACTGAGACTGTGACTAGAGAATCAGTCTTGAAGGAGTAAAGTTATATCTGCTAACCTCCAGCTGGCATGTCAGACATGAATTCCTTCACATGTCTTTCACCTTATGGCAACCAGTTTTATTTCCTTTTATCTCCAGCTTTGATAAAATGACCAAAAGAGAATATCTAAGTGACTTATCAGAGAAGCAGTGACATCTGTTTTTATTAATACCTAATTCTTTGTCCCCCTTGCCAAACATGGCTTAGATACCTTCTAAGCCTCCAAGTCTCATTCTAGAGTCCAGGTAGGTATAATTCTATAAGTATTTCTATTCATAACAAGAAGGGAGAAGTTCACCATCTTACTGATACACGATTATAAATTTAACATATGGCTCCCAGTTTCTGTTGAAGTAACAGATTACAAAGCAGTGAGAGGCATCTATCCTTATGAACTGAGTTCCTAAGTAACACTAATTGTGTACTGTACTCTCCTCTGAATCTGTCTAATCCTGCAGTAACTTCAGGTCTAATCATTACTCATAGTCTCTTTTTAACCATTCCCAGCAATATGCTAATCATGTCTAGAGTTTCTGGTAGAAGGCCAAATAGTTGGTTGCCACACCAGAGCCAGAGCTTTAATTAGTTGGCAGGATTAAGTATTTTGATAGAGAAAACATACAGGATTTATCTTCAGATCTACCACATAGACTGTCTGGCCCCTTCCAACATTGTGAAGTATGAGTATTCCAGAACACTTAATTGTGCTCATGAGAAACCTTTACATACACCAAGAGACAATTGCTTGAAAAGAACAAGGGAACACCAAATGGTTTAAAATTAGGAAAAGTGTACACCAGGGTTGTATGCTTTCACCATACTTATTCAATATGTATGCTGAGCAAATAATCCAAGAAACTGGATTAAATGTATGAAGAAAAACGTGGCATCAGGATTGGAGGAAGGCTCATTAACAACTTGCAATATGCAGATGATACAACCTCACTTGCTGAAAGTATAGAGGATTTAAAACATTTACTGATGAAGATCAAAGACCATAGTCTTTGGTATGGATTTCATCAATATAAAGAAAACCAAAATCCTCACTACTGGACCAATAAATGGGTATTATCTGCAAGTTTGGGTGTTCTTGTGCTTCTTCCCCCACTTCATATCACCTTCATATCGGCTGGACACTTCATTCTCAGCTTTAGCTTTCCATTGCTAGGTCAGTGTCCATGGGCTCAGGAGTTCCCAAGTCTCCTCAAACTTTGAACCCACCAGCCCTACCTTTTATCTCTCTCATCTCAAGGTTGACAAGAGTCTATGGAACATGGTCAAACTTCGCCCATATATTCATTACTGACTTTTCCCCAATTCTACTCTCACATAGACTAATGCGGTCACTAGCAAGCTTACATGCTTGCTCATGTGTTCCCTTTGAGTTTCAGTCTTGGAGGGGA
>NW_006408664.1:4827664-4829066 GCF_000296735.1 Chrysochloris asiatica | reverse complement strand
TATTTCACAGGGCAAGTTCTAGAACCCCTTTTAGATATTCCAATCAGTTAAAGGCTGAAGACGGTTTACAAGATTTCTGTCATCTTGTTTCCCGATATTCCTTCCTACCCTACTCAAGTGTCTATTTTACAAGAGTAGGCAAGGGAAACCAATATCCATAAGACAGTCAAGCATCTTAACATTATTTACCCTCTTTTAACATTCAGATTATGCCTCAATTCCTGTATCACAGAGCCCTGTTGTTCCAAGGTTGAGCATACATCATTATTTACCTCTGTCCCATTTAACCTATGCTACCTACCTAAGTGTTCCCCTATCTCCCTTGTTCTTCCACCCTTCCCCCTTCTTGTGTATTGCCCTCCCCTTCCTTATATATTGCCCTCCCTAACACCCAAACTACCAGCCGCTCTGTGGGAGAAAGATGAGGCTTTCTACTCCCGTACGGATTTACATCCTCGGAAACCCTGTAAAGGGTCACTATGGGTCGGAACCGATTCAACGGCACTTAACAACAACAACACCCAAACTAGGATGTGTCCATCCTCTAATCTTTGCTCTACCATCCCCCTCACTCCCACCTCTGGTAACCAGCAAAGACTTTTTTTTTCATGATTTTCAGTTTTGTTCAAAGATTTTTTTTTTTTTTTTTTACTTCTTTTAGTATGGGTATCTTTTCTTAAGCTTTTACAATAATAGTCTTAGGCAATATTTGTCCTTTAGTGACTGACTAATTTCACTCAGCATAATATTCTCAAAGTTCATCCATGTTATGCAGTGGCTTGCAGCTTCATTATTATTTTTCAAGGTAGCACAATATTCCATTGTGTATATGTATCAAAGTTTGTTTATCCATTCTTCATTGATGGGCACTTAGGTTGTCGCCATCTTTGTGTTCTTGTGAATAGTGTTGCGATGAACATTGGTGTGCATATCTACTCATGTACTGGCTCATATTTGTTGGGCATATAACCAGTACTGTCGTTAACGTACTGCTGCACACATTTTTAAGTCATCTTCAGAAAAATTTAACTTTCATGTGCTATTAATGATATTATTCAATAATTTCCACATTTTGTTGGAAAGTGTTATATTTTGTCACCTTTCTTTTGAATGGTCACAAATATGAATCTCTTCCAGTTGTTTGGCCAGGTAGCTAGCTGCCTTCTAAATTTCTTGGTATAGACTACTGAGTGCTTACAGGAAAGCATCCATTTGTTGAAACTTTTCCGATGGAATTGCATCAACTCCAGAAGGCTTGATTTTGCTAATGCCTTCAGTGTAACTGGAATTTCTTCCTTCAATAATATTGGTTCTTACTTATATGCTACCTTCTGAAATGGAATGTTGATCAATTCTTTTTTGGTACAATGACTCTGTAGTCCTTCCATCTCCTTTGATGCTT
>NW_006408664.1:4823315-4824389 GCF_000296735.1 Chrysochloris asiatica | reverse complement strand
TCCTTTTTGTTTCCAACTTTCACATTCCAATCAGCAGTGCATATTGATTGCATATTTGATCAATTTCAAACTTAAAATTTTGGTATAATTCTTCAATTTCTTCATCAATGGCTCTAATATTTGGTTCATACATTTGAATAATAGTTGTATTAAATGGTCTTCCTTATAGGCATATACATATTATCCTATTGCAGACAGCACCATATTTCAATATAAATCTTGGAATGTTCTTTTTGATGAGGAGTGCTATACCAACCCTCTTCACTATGCCATTTTTGGCTTAGTAAATCATATAATTGTCCAGTACAAAATGGCCAATATCTGTCTATTTCAGTGCAGTAATACAAATAGTATGTCAATTTTTATGATTTCCATTTAATTTTTGATGACTTTCAATTTTCCTAGATTCATACTTCATACAGTCCACATTATTATCATTAATGAATGTTTGCAGCTGTTTCTTCTTGTTTTGCATTGTGCTCCATTACCAAATGAAGGTCCTTTGCTCCATTCATGTCATTAGTGTCTACTCTACTTTGAGGAGGCAGCTTTACCTCTGGTCTATTTTGAGTGTCTTTCAATCTGAGGAGCCCATCTTCTGGCACTATATCAATGTTTCACCAATATTCATAAGTTTATAAGGGCTAATCTCTCAAAGGTGAACCACCTATTCCCTATTCCTAGTGTGTTCTTAGTCTTGAAGTTCTCCTGAAATCTCTCTATGATGGGTGATCTTGCTGGCATTTGACACAATAGTGGCATAGGTCCCAGCATCACAGCAACATGCAAGACACCTTGTACAACATATACAGACCATTCTCTGGTAACCTCAGGATCTCAGGAGAGAGTTCTCTGTCTCATCCACATATATTCCAATTACCCTGGTTATTCACACACCATCCTGTGCCATCCTATCTCTTCAATCTCCCCCTGCTGTGCTTCACCACCCATGTGCTGCACCTTAGGATACTTTTTTGTTCTTTTAGATCTGGATGCTTTTATTCAACAACCCTGCCACTCATAATTTTGCTATTTTAGCTACAGAGAGCAGGGGAGGTGGAGAAGTGTGTGCAT
>NW_006408664.1:4820131-4821365 GCF_000296735.1 Chrysochloris asiatica | reverse complement strand
CTATGGGTCGGTTCCGACTCGATGGCACCTGACAACAACAACAATACTCTATCAGGTATGTATTATCTCTAATCTTTATTTTCAGTATTATTATCATCCTTCTTTTTCAGATGACAAACTGGTTCAGAGTAGCAAGTCCATGTAGTATGTAAGTATCAATGCTAGGATTCAAACTCACATTCTTTCAGATCAGGCTGTCTACCAAAATAACAGGACAGTGGTGCTGCTGCAGCAAGGCCCACATCTGGCTCCCATTGCAGTTATCTGCTCACAGATCTTATCTCTCTGAGAAAGAGAGATCGAAAACTATTGTCTCGTATTCATGGTTTTGTTTACAGTGAACTTTTATAAGATCCTCAAACATGTGTACCTACTACCAACTCGATGGCACCTAACACAACAATAAGTGTCACTCAACTGTTTGGTGAATTGAGAATAGGCTGTCTTCAAACATTTTGTTAGTGATGAAGAGTAAAACAAACAGATCAAGACTCAGGTTTCTTGTTCATCCCAGTTTGAAAGTCTTTCAGAGATTTGTACTCTGAAAAATGTATACATCACTCTTTGAAAAACACTAATAATTCATTTTTTATCCTTAGCAGCCAGTGGCTGGCAAATACTAGAAATTCAATAATTGTTTTTGAATGAAAAGAGATAACGCTTTTTATTTTCTTCAATATATCATTTTAATCATTGATGATTTATGACTGTTTCCATTTTAAGAAGGTGTTATGGATTGAGTTGTACTTATCCAAAATATATCTTGAACTTCTAACCCTTGTACTTATGAAAGTGAATCTGCTTGGAAAATAAGTTTTTCTTTCATTCTGTGAATTAGGTCATTCCAGACTAGGATGAGTTCAAAACCTATTTTATTCTGAATTGTGCATTATAACAAAGGAAAACATACATAGAGAGGCTCATAGACACAAGGGAAGATGTCATGTGAGGCTCTAACTACAAGCTAACAGATGCCAAGGGACATTAAAAAAAAAAAAAAAAAAGCCCAGATCTCTCCGAAACTAAAAGATACAAGAAATGATCTTTTCTTAGAGTGACCAGAGTATTGTATTGCCAATGTTCATAATTTGTACACCTGTCCACCAAATTGTAAGTTTAAAAATTTGTTCTTTTAAAGCTACTTATGCTTTTTTTGTTATGATAGTACTATTAAGACAGAAAATTAGACTGAATTCATTATCATGTCTAATTTCACATCAAACTCATGATTTTC
>NW_006408664.1:4807444-4819281 GCF_000296735.1 Chrysochloris asiatica | reverse complement strand
GGCACTTAACAACAACAACAATGGGCAAAATGGAGTCCTGGTGTGGCTCTTTGGGTTAATGCACTGAACTGCAAAGTTGGTTTGAACCACAAGGTTGGTGATTCAAGCTCACCAGTTGCTCCTTGGAAACCTTATTCAGGATCACTATACAGGGATGACACTTAACAACAACAATAAAATGGGCAAAATATTGAATGATACAGAAAGCATAAAAAGAAGATGGAAGGAATGCACAGAGTCACTGTCCTAGAATGAGATGGTTGATGTTCAACCATTTGAAAAGGTAGCATATGATCAAGAGCCAATGATACTGAAGGAGGAAGTCCAAGGTGAATTGAGCGCATTGGAAAAGAACTAAGCTCCAGGAATTGATAGAATACAAATTGACATCTTTCAAAAGACTAATGTAGCACCTGAGGCACTTAATCATCTATGCCAAGAAATTTGTAAGATAACTACTTGGTCAACTGACTGGAGAGGTTCCATATTTGCGCCCATTCCAAAGACAGTGACCTAACAAAATGTGGAACTCATTGGACTATATAATTAATATGCCAAGCAAGCAAGATTTTACTAAAGATAATTCAAAAATGGTTGCAACCATATATTAGCAGAGAATTTCCGGAGGTTCAATCTGGATTCAGAAGAGGAAGAGGAACACGGGATATCATTGCTGATGTCAGATGGATCTTGGCTGGAAGCGGAGAATACCAGAACAATGTTTACCTGTGCTTTATTGAATATGCATACTTTTAATTGTGTGGATCCTGACAAGCTATGGACAACATTGCAGAGAATGAGTACTCCAGAACACTTATTTGTGCTCATGAGGAACCTGTACATAGACCAAGAGGTAGTTATTCTACCAGAACAAGGGAAAGGTGTGCACCAGGGTTGTATTCTTTCACCACACTTATTCAAACTGTTTGCTGAACACATAATTTGAGAAACTGGATTATATGAAGAAACACATAGCATTAGGATAGAAGGAAGACTCATTAACAACCTACAATAAGCAGATGTTATAATCTTGCTTGCTGAAAGCAAAGAGGACTTAAAATGCTTACTGATTAAGATCAAAGACCACAGCCTTTGGTATGGGTTGCATTTCAATGTAAAGAAAACAAAAAATCCTCACCACTGGACCAATACATAAATGATAAAGTTTGAAGTTGTTCAAGATTTCATTTTGCTCAGATCAATCAACTCATGGTAGCAACAGTTAAGAAATCAAACTATATTGCAATAGGCAAATCTGCTAAACAAGATCTTGTTAAAGGGTTCATGATCTTTCATTGCAGCATTAATTTTTTCTTCAGTAAATGTCTTTGATTTTACTTCAATGAAGTAAGAATTTCAGTTCTCCATAAAAGAGGCACCTAAAGAGAATATGAAGTATATATGTCAGAGGAGATGGGAGTTAATGAATTCATAAATGACAAAGTGAAGAAAATGGAAAAGTCCAACATAGGTAGAATTAGATTGACAGTAAATTAAAGGGATGGTGAAGAAAATGCTGGGTCAAAACTTTTCTGCATAGGACCTTTTAGTTTCTCATGAATTTTCCCAGTCCTTAGTAGCTTTAGTCACTTTGCAATGAGTTTTATCTAGCTAATTACAGTTGCATTTGCAATCTGACTGACACAAAGACTGAGCTCCTTTGTGGCATTAGTTTATAGTCAGCAGAGGCTGTTGAGATCTCGTTTTCAGATCCCACTGCTGAAAACAATTAACAGACACTAACTAGTGCTTCTATGACCTAAAATAGGATGTGTTATGTTTAACTTAAAATGTGCTGTGTTGGAAGAATATTGAATACTTTTATAATCCCTGAATATCAGACATATATAACTTCATACCCCATCTTTCCTAGACCTCCTGAGAAATCACATGATTTACAGAAAAATAAATATTGACAGAATTGTTAAATTCGATCCAACATTGTGGAGTTGTTTTTTAAAGATGTTGTTGTTGTTACGTGCCATGGAGTCCGATTCATAGCAACACTGTATAGGGTTTCGGAGGAGCATCTGGTGAACTTGAGCAGCTAACCTTGTAGTTCCCAGTCCAGTGATGATCCAGGAGTCTTTTTATGAAAGATCATGTCCCTCAATATAATTAGATTGTTTTATACCAAATCACAATTCAGTAAAAATATTCTTCGTGTGTGTATGGGAGAAGTAATCGAATTTCCTTACCATTATTCTACTCTTCATGCCCCATTTTGTTTTCTGTGTATTTTTCTAACAAGTACTTTAATTTGTGTGTATGTAATAAGACAGAATATCAATTAGTCAAACTTTATTACACTATACAAATACATGTAACTCTCAATCAACTTTTACTAAACTATACAAATAAGTATAACTTTTTCTTTTAGAAATAGCTCATATTTCACATCTAGGATTATAACCTGCACTATTGAAAAATTATTTCTGATTTATAGTATGAGGTCAATTTATTGTAACTTACCATAACACTCCCTTGATTAATCATCAGAAGAGATACTGAGCAACTGATCACCCATCTCCATGTTAGACTCTTTTTAATAATCAATTTCCAATTTTATAGATTATTAATCTCATTGAGTTTCATTGTATTATGTAGGAATCTTTAGTGTATCCTTTTTACCTGTGAATTAATACCTATGAGTGCTTGTATTTTGATAAAACAATTGCTTTTACATATGCACAGAAACAGTCACATGACATCTAAAAATACTTCATTTTACTAACAGGAATTGTTTTAAAACAAAACAAAACAAAATAACACATTCTGTTTATGATTACAGACCATGTTCCCACCATATTAATTTATCTTGCAGATATATACACCTTTGTCTAACATTAAGGGAGTTGTTCAAAACTTTGAATACTCCTGCGTCTGGTTGTTTCAGAGTGGAGATGCTCCAAGAACATGGTTTACTGGTGTTAAAATTCAGCAAAATGGAGATCGTAAAATGTTGGAATAAGGGGTATATAATCTTTAAGACCCCATAAAGGCTCAGCATTATTTTTCTTCATGGCCCCCAAAGATATTAAAAACTTTATACCATTTCAGTCAACACAGTAGCATGTGTAAGTAAGACAGGGAGGTGCCGGGGACTGGCCGCAACATAGGAACTTGGTTCATGAGGAGGGGATACCTGGCAGTGATAGGGATAGCAAAAGAGACCCAGAGACGCAAAGAGAGAGGCAAAGAGACACCCCGAAACCAGAGTGGACGCTGGACTGGCAGCAGGCAGATCCTGCATTGCAAACATCTCAGCCAGGAAGGCCGTAATATCCTGCATAGTAAACATCTTGGCTGAACAGGCAGTATGGTTGCAATGCTAGACTGAGCCCCCTGCATGCTGTAACGCACGCCTTGCCAGTCGTAATGCACCTGGATTCATTCTGCGCCTCTGTTTTATTTAGGGGAGGAACCATACACAAAGCTGGGAGGGACTAAGACAAGGTACAGCTGTCAATCTTACTTTTCCAGACATTCAGGCAGCTTTACATAGTACTTCGCAGGTTCGAATCTCACCACTGCAACTTGGTTTCTCAAGCTTAATTAACATACCTTTTAGCACCTAGCCTCAAATGGGGGGAGGAAAAGGAGGATTGGGAGGATTCCTATTGTGTCGGCTGCCCAGCCCAGGTTCTTCAGGAAAAGAAGAATGGGTGAATGGGCTGCACCTGGAAACACTTTAGAGAGGGCATTCCTATTGTCCTTGGAACAGAGACCGGGTAGCCACCCAATTTACTTTGAATGAATTCTCTGAGGGAAGAACTTTGCCTGTTTGGAATTTTACAGTCTTGGCTTTTAGGAAAATATCACATTTATCTGTGGATATCAAGGGCTCCGTGTATGAAATTAATAAATATAACTGAACACTAAGATGAAAAACAATTTACTATGCCTGCCAGATAGCTAGAATCTGTTCCTCAGAGCCTGCGGCCTGCAACACTTGGGCTCTGTGGGCCTCGAACTTCTGACCAGATTTACATGGTCTGAAACAGGGAGGAAAGTAGCGGAAATAGGGACTTGGGATGCCACGTACAATAGCACTGCTGAGGCACCAGTACATGTAGTTCCTGGAAAAAGTGGAGAGGGCATTTCTATAGGACAAGTAGCAGTATCAGGGAGGGCTAGGGCTGAGGTTTATCTCAGTTTCAGATCTCCATCAGGAACTCATCCTTGCTCACTACAAATATGTAATTTAAAAAATGTCGATATTCAGTCATGTGAAAAAAATCACAAATATTTATTAGTAGGTTAAACTGGCATAGCAATGAAATAGTATGGTCCATTAATAAGATTATTTGGAGAGAAAAGCTTTTAGAAGGCAATTTATAATTTTTTTCTGAAGTTAATCCCGTTTAAATGTGCCTGATGCAACTGATTCATATTTGATTAGTCAGACATCAAAATCAGCCTGCTTCCACAGTCATTTTCTCTTTGCTATTTAATCACTGAAATTCTTGAAGTCATTTATTTTTCTAGTGGCATCATAGCTTTGAGGGGGAAATAACTACAGGAAAATTGTAGCTTTTATTCGCATGTTCCAGATATTTTCTCTCCATAAAATAAAAACAATACAATAAATAACACTTTTCTTGACAACTGTAATTTTTCACACAACTCTCACACTTTCACACATGATAATTGTCTAGAACTGACCACTAAAATTAGTGAGGATGGTTGCACAACTTGAAGAATGTAATCGATGTCAATGAAATAGACATCTAGAAATTATTGAATTGGTGTATTTTCTGCTCTGTGACTCCCAACATCAAAAATAAATTATAAAAATAAAGTTAATGAGAGTTAAAAGTTGCCAGCTTCAAAGTGACTTGAATTTCTCCAAAGAATATTTAAAAACCAATGCACCCCTCATAAAAGCCTTGTAAGCTGCCTTCCAGTTATTCAGCTGCCCATCTAGCCTTATACAACAGTGGCTGCTGTGTAAGTTATGTGTGGAATAAGTTATATGACTCATATGTGGAATAAGTTATATGACTTATTCCACTTCCATAATTGTACACATTTTGTATCCTAATTTGAAACATCCCATTTTTCCTCCTCTCCTAATTTAAATATTAGTTAATTTTTAACTTCCAAATTCAACTTTCTTCTTAAATCTTGATTATTCTGTTGTTATTAAGTGCCATCAAGTCCGTTTTGACTCACAGGGACCCTATATGGGTTTCCACAGAGCAGCTTGTGAGTCTGAATCACCAATCTTGTGGTTCAAACTGACCTTGCAGTCAGTCCAGTGCTTTATCCCACAGTGCCACATCTTACATCCACAATCTTCAGTAGCATAATCACATGGTAATCAATGTTTCTGCAGTTAACAAACATGTAGTCTATTAAGTCCCAGATATTAGAACTCTTAATTCTAACTCCAAGTATTTGGTACAGAAATGAGAACATATGTCCATATTATATAATATTAAATATTTGATTTCTGTAATACAGTCTAAAGGTAAAAGTAAGAATTTAAAATAAATTCTATGAAGAATTGCCTGATACTATTTCCATAGCTTCCATTCATCAGAAGCTGTGTTTTCATGCTGCTTTCAGTACATCACTCTGCTCCTCCTCACTCTTGTACACTGTCTAATAATTTTTATGGTAGTTGTGGTAAAGCAGAATGATGAAAAGTGTAGAATATGGAGTAGACTGGCTAGATCCAAATCTAAAACCATTTACGTATATGATCTTAAATTCTGTGCTTTGTTTTCCTCATCTGTAACAAGGGGATGATGAAGTTTATGTAATTGAAGGCAGTTATAAGGATTCAATGAACTAATACATATAAAACATTTCAGAAATGACCTATATTATAGTAAATGCCTAGGATGTTTTTCTGTAATTGTTATTATTATTATATATGCTTATCAAGAGGCCCTCAGGTGTTGTGATCACACTTCCATAGATGAAACACTTGAATCAGAAAGAAGGTACATAATTTAACATGGGCTAATTTAATTAGCCCATGTTAAATTATGTACCTTCTTTCTGATTCATGCTAACCAGTCGCTGGAGAAGGATGTCATGTTTGGTAAGGTGGAGGGTCAGAGAAAAAGAGGAAGACCCCCAAGGAGATGGATTGGCCAAGTGGCAGCATCGATGGACTCAAGTGTGGAAACAGTAGTGAGGTTGGCCCAGGACCAGGCAGTGTTTCGTTCTACTGTGCATAAAGTCGCTATGGGTAAGTACCCACTCAATGGCACCTAACAATAACAATTAATATAACAAAGAAAACTCTATTCCACAGTGAAGGTAAGGAAAGCAACACATATTCTGGGGGTGATTAATAACATTCCACCCTTTGGCCCCTCTAAATTCATATCCTTCCCACATGGAAAACACATTCAGCCCATCATATAGCCTGTCAGATATTAACATTTTCCAGCATCAACTCTAAATCTAAAATTCCATGGTTTGAATAATTTCAATCAAGTATGGGTGAGAATCTGGATATAGTCTACCCTGGGATAAAATTCCTTTCCATCTCTTTACCTGTGAAATCTAGACTGTAAGTTATCTGTTCCCACAGTAAATGGTGAAGCAAACACAAGGTAGATGTTCCAATTACAAATATGAGAAATCGTGGATATCACGAAAGTCCAAAATACAACAGCAGAACAAAAGTCATTAGCTCTCAAGGACAGATAATTAGCCTCGGGTCTCTGAAACCATCTGGGCAATGATCCTGTCTTCTAAACTCTGAGCATTGGCTATGCTCTCTAGATTTGCAACAGAGGCCCTGGGAGCCAGGCCCACCTGTCAAGCACACTGGGATGGCAACTCTGTTCCTTCAGCTGGTCCCATTCTCCTAGTCCATCTGAATGGTGACTCCACCTTCTGGAACCAAGGTGGTAGATAATAGACTTTGAAACATAGATGACTCCACTTTTGAAACCATGGTTTCAACCTGTGAAACCCTTTATCCTAGGCTGCTTTCAACCATTCTGCTGACCTCAGACTAGCTCCAGGAATGTTGTTGTTGTTGTTAGGTACCATACAATTGGTTCTGACTCATAATGACCCTCTGAACAATAGAATGAAACACTGCCCAGTCTTGCGCCATCCTCACAATTGTTGTTTCATTTGAGCATGTTGTTACTGCCACTGTGTTAATCTGTTTTGCTGGAGGTATGCTTTTTTTTTTTTTTTTGCTGACCCTCTACTTTTTCAAGCATGATGTTCTTATCCAGGGACCGGTTCCTCCAGACAATATGTCCAAAAATAAAAGGCAGGAACTCTTGCCATCCTTGTTTCATGAAAGGATCTTTAGGTGTGTGCTTATTCCAAGAAACTCATCTGTCTGTTGTACTTTGGTGGCATGTGTGCTGCTGTGATGCTAAAAACTATGCCTTCAGTATTTTAAATACCAGCAGGGACACCTATGGTGGACAGGTTTCAGCAAAGAAATAATGTGAGACTAGGAATAGGAGAGACAGACCACCTGTGAATGGTTAGCTACTGAAAATCTTAGGAATCCCAACAGGAGAATATTACAAAGAACCTATTGAAGGATTTTTTTAGATAATTTTTTTTGCTGGATAATTATGAAGAAGTTCTCAGGAAGTAAAAGAAGCTCTGGTAGCACAGTGTAGTTAAAGCATGTGGGTAGTGACCAAAAGGCTAGCAGTTGGGATCTACCACATGTTCTGTGGAAGAAAATGTGACCATCTCCTTCCATAAAGATTACATTTACGAGTACTGGTGCACTCTGTGGGATAAAGCACTGGTCCACAAGGTCAGTGGTTCAATCTCACCAGCTGTTACAAACGCTACACAAGAGTCACTCTGAGTCAGAACCAACTCAATGGCACTTAACAACAACAACAACAACAATAGAGCATTTCTATGCTGTCCTATAGGACTGCCATGAATTGGAATAGACTCAACAGCAATGGATTCTTAAGAAAGCAAGGGCTTACTCTACTGGGTACTGTCAGAAAGCAGGGACAACTCTGACTAAATATCATAGTGTTGAGGGTTAATGTACTGGACTGCAAAGTCAGTTAGACCTGCAAGGTTCAAACTCAATGGCCACTCCTCCAAAACCTTATACAGGGTCGTTATGCACCAGAAACAACTCAACAGCACTTAACAACAACAACATAGGAAGGACTAGTTGAGAAGGAGCTAAAGCTGTAATTGGTAAGGAAACAGCAATCACTCATTTTGGCTGAAATTGGCTATTTGATATTTTCTGGGTTGCACAGTATTTTGCTTTTGTCTCACTTTATTGTGGTGTCAGCGTGACCTTCTGTAATATTCTGTGAGTTTATGTCCAGCAGGAAGACAACATGGCCTGGCTGTCAACATCAGATCACTTTCCAGCAGAAAGAGACTGCTTTTTGCTGACTCAGAAACAAAGAAAACTAACTCTTTAGTGTATAATCTATAGTTGTACTTAATCCCTGTGGAATCTGAACCTATTCTCCTCATGGATACTGACAACCTCCATGTTGTCAAAAACAATGGTTACTGAGCTAACCACTTGCTCTTCTTAAACCATTTTCTTCTCTTGCCTTTATAACATTGAACTTCTCTGATTGCTCAAAGTATTTGGTCATGGTTCTCAACCTTCAGTTGCTTCTCTACCTCAATATGTTAGAATTCCCTGCTACTTGGTTCTTTTCTTGCTGTTTGCACAAACTCTCTCTAGCTAACCTCATTCATTCCCAAAACTTTAAAAACGATCTCTGTGATGATGTGTTCTAAATTTATGTCTACCTCAGCCCTGTCTTTATATCTCCAGACTAATTGCCCACCTGACTTCTTCACTTAAAATGTCACAAGAATCTCACAATTACAATGTCTAAAATGGGACTTCTTTATTTTTTTTCTGACCCAAATTCTTCCTTCTCCAGTCTTTGTCATCAAAATAAATAGCCCCACCATCTACTTAGAACCTCAGGCTTGCCACCTGGAGGTCAAACTGGATTCCTATGAGCCCCTCATTCCCTACATCCAATCCAACAGAAAATCCTGTTGCTTCTACTCCAAAACACACCTCACAGCTCTACACTTTCTGACGCTCCCATGTTAGGCAAAGTCATGTTTTAAAAGCACATTGCTTCTGTTGTTAAGTGCCACCGAGTCAATTCTGACTCCCAGCAACTCTGTATATTGTTTCCAAGCTTTTAAATCTTCTCAGGAACAGAAAGCCTCAACTTTCTCCCACAGAGCATCCGGTGGGCTCGAAATGCAAAACTTGTGGTTCACAGTCCAGTTCACAGTCATATGGACCACCATGATTAAAATACTTTCTCCTACCTTTAACTTCTTCAAAAACTGCCTCTGCTCTTAATAAAAATCCAATTTCCCACAGTCTCTGTTGCATGACCTATATAGCCCTTAGGATAAGTCAGACTTATCCTTGACTCTTTATCACTCATTATGCTCCAGTCACAGAAATTTTAAAAATAAGTACTCAATTTATCAAGTTCTTTTATACCTTAGGACCTTTGAGCTTACCCTGACTATAAATCCATCCTCCTCAACCACAGACAGACACACCCTTCTCTGTTTAGACTCCCTTTTCTCCTGGACTACTCCAGCTTATTTTTTGTCTAGGCTTCTAGAGAAAGGTTGTTCTTGATTTCCCTATTTAATTTGTTCCCCTAATTACAATCTGTCATTGAAATATTTTAATCCATTTCAAAGCACAGGATAGGAATTCTCAACATCCTCACTTCTAATGAACGTTCTGGGTGCACTTCTTCCAAGATAGATACATTTGTTCTTCTGGCTGTTTATGGTAATTTCAATTTTTTTTTTTTGTAAATTTTTACTGTGACTGATGCATTAGTTTACATGGGTGAACATTATCTTTAAATTCATCCTATCATACTTTGTTTTATTACAATGATCACAGTCCCCTGCATGCATCATCAAACACCCAAAGGGTACACCCCACACTCCTGCCCCCTGGCCACAAGCACACAATCCCTCTCCCTCCCTGAGTCCAGGGTCACCAGCAGCTGCTTCTGTCCCCTTCATTGCCTCTGCCTCCATCCCTAGTGTCACTGCCTCTCCGGATACAGTCTCCAACTTCGCTTTTCTCCCTGCTGCTTCCATGAGTATTGATTGTGGATCCAAGCAAAATTAAATCTTTTACAATGTCAATCTTTTTTCCATTTATTGTGATGTTGCTTATTGGCCCAGTTGTGAGGATATCTTTACATTGAGGTACATTCCAAACTTAAGGCTTTGATTTAATCAGTAATTATTTTGAATTCTCTTTGCTTCCAGCAAACAAGATTGTGTCATTTGTATATTGAAAATTATTAATGAATCTTTCGTTAATCCTGATGCCACATTCTTCTTCATGTAATCCAGCTTCTCAGATTATTTTCTCAGCATATCCATTGAATAAATATGATGAAAATATACAACCCTGGCTCATTTCTTTCCTGTTTTTAAACCATTCAGTATCCTCTTTTTCTCTTCTAATGACCACCTCTTGGTCTATAAACAGGTCCTCATGAGAAAAATTAAATGGTCTGAAATTCCTATTATCTTCAGTGTTATCCATAATTTGTTGTGATCCACACAATCAAATGCTTTTTGCATACTTAATTAAACAAAAGTAGACATATTTCTTCATGAAAAATGTGCACCAAGACTCTATCTTTCACCATACTTATTCAATTTGTATACTGAGCAAATAATTCAAAAGGCTGGACTATATGAAGAAGAAAAGGCATCAAGATTGGAGGAAAAGTCATTGACAACCTGCAATATGCAGGTAACACAACGTTTCTTGCTGAAAGCTAAGAAGACTTGAAGTGTGGGTTACACTTCAATGTAAACTAAATAAAAATCCTTACAACTGAATCAATAAATAACATCATGATAAATGGAGAAAATACTGAGGTTGTCAAAAACTTCCTTTTTCTTGAAGCAACAATCAGTGGTTATGGAAGCAGCAGTCAAGAAATCAAATGATGTATCTCATTAGGCAAATCTGCTACAAAATAACTTTTTAAAATGTAAAAGAGGAAAGATAATACTTTGGGATCCAACTTGCATCTGATCCAAGCCATGGTATTTTCAAATGCCTTACATGCACGTGAAAATTAGGCAATGAATAAAAAAGATCTTAAAAGAATTATGATGTTGGTGAAGAATACTGAATGTACCATGGACTGGCAGAAGAACAAACAAATCTGTCTGGGAAGAAGGGAAGCTAGAATAATCCTTAGAAGATAGTAAGACAAGACTTCATCTCTCCTACTTTGGACACATTATCAGGAGGGATCAGTCTCTGGAAAAGGACATAATGCTTGGTAAAATGAAGGGTCAGTTAAATAAGATCCCCAATGGGATGGATTGACATGGTACAGCACCAATGGGCTCAAACATAACAGTTGTGAAGATGGTCCTGGACTGGGAATTGTTTTGTTCTGTTGTGCATAATGTTACTATGAGTTGGAGCCTACTCAATAGCACATCACAATACAAACATCTTTCTGGTATTCTCTACTTTCAGCCAAGGTCCTTCTGACATTAACAGTGATAGATCTCTTTGGAATCTGACTTGTATTTCTGGCAGCTCCCTATAGATATGCTACTGCAATCATTTTTATAATCTTCAGAAAAAAATTACTTTGTGATATTAATGATATTGTTCAATGATTTCCACATTTTGTTGGGTCACCTTTTTTGGAATGGGCAAAAATATGGATATCTTCCAATCAGTTGGCCAGATATCTATCTTCCAGATTTCTTGGAATAGAATGAGTGCTTCCAGCACTGCATCAGTTTGTTGAAACATAGCAATTTGTATTCTATGTTCCATCAATTCCTAGAGACTTGCTTTTTGC
>NW_006408664.1:4804949-4806289 GCF_000296735.1 Chrysochloris asiatica | reverse complement strand
GATAGATGTTGAAATGTTCTTGGTCTTTTGTATGATGAATGAAATAACATTCCTCTTCATTTTTTAATTCCCAGCATAGTCAATGTTATGATTGATAGATTAAAAATGGCCAAAACCTATCTATTTTCCCTCACTAATGCCTAGGATATCAATCTTTATGTGTTCCATGTCATTTGTTACAATTTTTAATTTTCCTAGATTCATATTTTATACATTTCATGTTCTGATTATTAATGAGTATTTGCAGCTTTTAAAAAATTTGTTCTCATTTTGTTTTGTGCCCCATCTGCAGATGAATGCCACACAATTTTTACTCCATCCAAAGTAGGTCAACTCTACTTTGAGGTGACTGCTCTTCCCAGTGGTGTTTTGACTGACTTCCAAGTCTCATCTGACACTATCTCAGACAATATTATATTGATAATAATAAGGTTTTCAGTGGCTAACTCTTCAGAAGTGGTCCACCTCTCCTTCTACCTAGTCTGAGTATGGAAGCTCTGTTGAAACCTGACCACCATGAAAGATCCTTCTGGTATTTAAAATACTGGTGTCATTGCTTCCAGTATCACAGCAACACACACGCCACCACAATATGACAAATTGACAGGCAAGTGGTGGGCTCCAGGGATAGTCCTTATCTTTTCTTGGAGGGCAATAGATGTTTACAACCAAGTAGTTCATTGGCTTGTTTCTGGCCTATTGAATTCCAGGAAATAGCTTTCCTTCATTTAGTCCTGTCTTTGTCTCTTTCAGACTAAGCTGATGGACTTCTGCAGTGGTACTTAATTAGAACCTTCAATCACAGGCTTAATCTCTTTAACATGATTGTACTCTTTAACATGATTCTGATAGGTGACTTTAGTTTGTACAATAGAATTTTCCTCATCTTTAAAGTCCAGCTTCATTTTCACAGTTCATTTAAAAGTCTCTTTCTTTCTGCATTTTCATATAAAAGGAGAAGCCAGAAACCGCATCATACCTTTAACATCTTATTTAGAAATCTCAACCAAATATCTAAGTCCATCACTTAGGATTTCTACCAAACACCTGATGATAATTAAGACAAGTCTCTTGCCACTGCACAAAATGAAAAGGTATCACCTCTTTTTCATTGTTCAATCACAATATTCACCATTTCCTTTTAAAACCACAACAGAAACACACTTAACATCCACATAAGTTTGCTATGGGTCGATACTGACTCCATGGCAACTAATAACAATAACAACAATAGTAGTAAAATCTTATATTGTCTTCAAGACATTGTTGGTGGAATTATGACATCAAAGACAATTCTAGTTAAGACTCAGGAAGAAGTGACAAGGGATATGGATAAGCAC
>NW_006408664.1:4798301-4800329 GCF_000296735.1 Chrysochloris asiatica | reverse complement strand
GAAGGTATTTGAAATGAACAAATCATTGATTTTGCAGAATTCTATCAAACTGACAGACGAGTGGTGGGCTTTTTCTATTAGACAGCTTAAAACTCTTCCATTTACTAACCACTTCCACAGTTTAAATATTTGTTGGATAAACACCTCATTTTCAAGTGCCAAATTCTGTCTTAGTTTCTTCATGGTGCTGCAACAGAAATACCACAATTGTGTAGTTTTAACAAACACATTTTTCTCATATTTTAGGAGGCTAGAAGTTTGCATTTCAGAGACTGACTGTAGGGGAAGCTTTCTTTCTCTGTTGGTTCTTGGAGACGGTCCTTGTCTCTTTTCAACTTCTGCTTTTCAGTTCCTTGATTATCATCACCTAGCATGACATCTACATCTATCTTTCCCCATATGTGCTTGCTTGTCTCTGTGTGCAATTTGTTCTTTTGTATTTTCAAAGTTATTGGCTTAAGACACACTCTACACTGATATAGCTTTATTAACATAACAACAAATCCCTTATGTCTAAATGAGAGTACATTAACACATACTGGGGTTACAATTCCAATATACACATTCCTTGTGGACAATGTAATCTTTAACAATGGTTTGCATATTTGCTTGTCTTAATTACCCTTTCAGGTATTCTTCAATTTTCAAATACTCCTATTGAATTCTTAATTTCAGCTATGATTTTTTCTGTTCAAGAATTTTTATTTGATTATTTTATACAAATTCCTTTATCCTTTTTAACTTTTCCATCTTGACCATTAATTCTTTAAACATGTTCATCATTGTTATTTTTAAGCTTTTTTTTTTCTTTTTTTAGTATCACTTTCTGTGAAAATCACAATAGCAACAAATACATAAAAAATGTGATTTTATCTGTACATTGGAAGTTAAAGTTTGTTTTTAATATGCCTGGTTATTTTTGTTTTATTGCCAGACTTTATATTGAAAAAAATGAAAAGGAAATTTCAGACTCGTGATATTTTCTTACCCTAGAAATCATTTTCCTTTACTTCTGTCATGAAACAAGACTACCTGCTTTAAAAATCACCTTAATCTAATTAGAGACTGAGAAAGTTTCAACAGTTTCTGTTTATTTCAAGGCCTCAGTTACTACTAAAGGGACTCCTGGTATGGCGATGTAGGATCAGCACTGAACTGTGAACCACACAGTTGGTGACTCAAACCCACCAGCTGCTTCTTGGAAACCCTGTATAGGTTGTTAGGAGCCAGAACCTACTTGACAGCACTTAACAACAATTATTCCTCGAACACATGAGGTCTCAACAAAAATTGTGGGGAAGCACAGCAAGGCCTGTTTCCTGTGGTGGGCCCTAAACACAAATATTTTGTTCCAAGGTCCACAGGTCTGCCTAAAAGATTAGCTTCTACCTATCTTCTCAGCCTCTCTGCCATATCTTTCATAATCAGTAATCACTTCAAAAAAATAAGTGACAACAAATGCTAGGTGCATTTGGTTTTCTCTTTGCTTCTATTGTCTCCTGGCCTTTAGACCTATGATTTTGAGCTGCCTTTGTAGTTCTATCTTGTCTTTTCAAAGAATGTTTAAAGATTTTATCTCATTGTTCACCATTACTGGAAGGATAATTCGGAAAAAAATAATAGTTATAAAGTTAAAGGGCAACACAACACATACATATCAAAAGTCAGAGAGAAAAATCTCAGTAAAGGCAGAAAACTTGAAGAGCCTCAAAATAGATATAACATCTTGATAAAGCTTCCAAAGGAAAAATCAATAAAAAGACAATGTTGTTGTTATGTGCCATGGAGTCGGTTCCAACTCATAGCAACCCTGTACAGGGTTTCTGAAGCTGTAAATCTTTACGGGAGCAGAAAACATCATCTTTCTCCTGCAGAACAGCTGGTAGTTTCAAACAGCTGACCCTGAGGTTCACAGCCCGATTCGTAACCACTACGCTATCAGAGCTCCTTATAAAGACAATAAAAAGTGCTTATAATGCTATTGTGAAACAATAAAAATTTTGAGTGAAAATATAATCTTAAAGGTAA
>NW_006408664.1:4795635-4797407 GCF_000296735.1 Chrysochloris asiatica | reverse complement strand
GTGCTTATCCTATGGAGTACTCCCAAAACCCAACAGTATTGTCAGCTATTCACTGAATATATAAATTTTACAAACTACTCTTTTTCTCTTTCCAGGAAACCTAACCTATATACTACAATCAAGTTGATTAAGACTCATAGTGACCCAATTTAGGGTTTCTGAGACTATAAATCTTTTAAGGGGGCATACAGTTCTTCTTTCTCCTGTGAAATGGATGGTGGGTTTGAACCACTGACTTTTCAGTTAGCAGCTCAATGCTTATGCCAAAGTACCACCAGGTTCCTTATAAGAAAGCTAGCTTAATTAAAAGTATTCCTAATGTCCTACAATCCTATGGCCCTATGTATACACCAGAATCCAACAGATTCCTTTTCAAACAATTAAGGCAGTTATAATTTATAAGGAATATATATCTTTTCACATCTACAAATGATAGAGTATCCTTGCAAAAATAAGTTAGTAATAAAAATTACCTGTAAGGTAATTATACAACTTAATTTTAAGAACAATAAACTATTCTCTGTGTACATGAATATAAATTTAACTGAACACTTAATGAGTTTTAAAAGCTAATCATAGCAGGGAAGTAAACATAATTTAAATTTATATAGTACAGAAAAGGCAGAATTCATCAGCTTTCATCATGAAATATGCAGCAATTTTACTCACATAGACATTTATTGAATGTAAGTGTCAGGAACTTGAGCTCTCATCCTTAATATAAAAAACAATATTTTTCATATGGTCAGAAATTGTTATTTGGGTTCAAAATGTTAAGTAGAAGTCACTGGAGAGTTTACCAATTTATGTTACGAGGCTGAAATCATATTCAGAATGTGGAGGCAGAGAAGTGGAGTTGAACACTCTCTTAGTCAAGGTCCTTTAAAGAAACAGAACCCAGTAATGTATATCAATATTTATGAATATCTATCAATATCAATTTCTGTAAGTATTTATCTGTATCTACAGGGTGTGGCACTGTGGGCTAATGCATCAGACTGCAAAGTCATTTGAACTGCAAGAAAGGTGGTTCAAGCTCATCAGATGTTCCTTGGAAACCCTGTACAGGGTCGCTAAGGGTTAGAAATGATTCGACAGCACTTAACAACAAGAACAACTAACACTCCAACTCATTGTGACTCCATAAGTTACAGAATGTGCCCACACAAAAAAACAACATAAATGATTTGATTAAGTATGCAATTTTGGCATATTGCATGTTTTTTTGTATATAAAATGTGTTTATATTACATTATAGCAGGTGATTGTATTATACTACATTAGATTGCACTGGTGGTGATGGTTGTGGTTGTGAGTTCTGACTCAATAGCAACCCTATATAGAGCTTCTGAGATGTAAATCTTTCTCCAAGGAGTGGTGATAGATTCGAACTGCTGAGCTTGTGGTTTGCAGCCAACTCATAGCCCACTACACTACAAGGGCTTCTTAAATTGCATTATGGAATAACAATTAGTCTATTTATCCAAATCACTGGGAAGCAGGGATTATTGAAGACTTATAAAATTAACTATCACATGTACTGTGAGCCAAGCAAGGGGCTGGTGACCAGCATAGAGATGACTCAAAGGCAACAGACTTTCTACATATGCTCATAGTTCAACACCCCTTCTCCCTCACAAACTTGTGAGACATTGAGGTGGGAAACTATGTTTAAGGGGACTTAGTAATATAGCAGGCTTAGTAGTTAGTTTTAACTGGTTGTTCATTTAAAATACCTTCTTTAAACAGCATAAGAGATGACTCACCAAATG
>NW_006408664.1:4792261-4793235 GCF_000296735.1 Chrysochloris asiatica | reverse complement strand
AACAACAACAACAACAACAAACTTACTATGAGCTAATAATATAAAGTGATCAAGAAAACAGTTTTTAAAATTGGTCTTTGTTACTAGAAGCATAATATTTTTATTGGTGAACTATCACTGCAGAACAAATTACCTCAAAACTTAATAGGTTAAAATAATACACATTTATTATCTCTCAGTTTCTGTTGATCAAGAATCTGGGTCTAGGAATTAGATGTTGGCAAGGGTTCCAGTCAACTCAAGTCTTGACTGACTAGGAAGGATCATTTAGGAGGATATATTTTCCAGCTACCTAGTGCGGATGTTGGCAGGATTCAGTTCAGGAAAGTTCTTGGAATTGAGGGCCTCAACCCAGATTGACTGTTGGTAGGAGATATCAGTTCCATATGATGGATCTCTATAAATTCCTCATAATAGCACAGTTAGTATCATTGAGACTAAAGGCTCTGAGGAAACAGAAAACATTGTGAGAATGTGAGTTGCCTCGCTTCCCACCCTTGCCCCAAATTTAATCTCAGAAGTGACAACCCATCATTTTTACTGTATTAAGTTTGTCCCATACCCAAAAGAAAGAAATTATATAAGGTTATGAAAACCTTGAGGTGAGGATCATGAGTAACCATTTTAAAGGTACCTTTTCTATGATATATTTTTGAAAACCAGCCACTAAAAGTTGAATGAAGAATAGTTTTACACTGATGCACATAAGCTCGTCCTGAGTCAGAATCAACTATGTAGCAATTGATGGTGTCACCATCCGTCAGTTTGTCATACTGTGGTGACTTGTGTGATTCAGGGATGCTGGAAGCTATTTTAAATACCATTAGAATCACTCGTAGTGAATAGATTTCAGTGGAACTTCAAGAATAAAAAAGACCGTCAGGAAGGAGTTAAGTTAACCAATGAAGAAATTATGAATAGCAACAGAACATTGTCATATATAGTGTTTAAAGACTAGCCTTTCAGGTTGGAAG